>NC_056733.1:1870139146-1870151646 GCF_019279795.1 Protopterus annectens
TTTTTTTTTTTAAAATTCCAACGCCAAAAGTCATTGAAAGTTAACCTTTTGGTAGCTATTACTTCTGCCCGCAGAGTGTCAGAGCTTCAGGCTTCATCTATCAGCCCTCCTTATTTAATTTTTCATGCTGACAGAGTATCTCTTAGGACAAATCCCTCCTCTTTGCCCAAAGTCTGTTCAGAATCTAATATCAACCAAGTCATTGAGTTACCAGTCTTCTTCCCTAACCATTCCAATAAATTGAAGTATATGCTGCACAAACGTGACTTGCACAGACAGCTCAGATTTTATTTGGACAGAACAAAGACATTAGAAAATCAGACCAGCTCTTGTGTCATTCTCTGAAGCCAGAAAAGGTAGACCAGTGGCTAAAACAACGCTTTCTAAATGGCTGTCTGATTGTATCACCTTGCTTATTCAGCTGCTAACATGCCCTTACTACATAAGATTAAAGCTCACTCAACCAGAGCAGATGTTCTTCATTCCACATTGCTGCAGTCCTAACCATTGGGTAGTCCGCTGTCCAGTCGGCCCGAATACCAAAGTATATGGCTGACGTCGGTCAAGGCGCATTAGACTGATGTCAGAACGCCAGGGTACTAATGCGCATGACCGACGCCATATCCTCAGTCTTTTGCCGTGATGGTCCGATGCAGAAGCAGTTTTGCGAGTGCAGGTTGGCATTCTGAAAATTTCGGTCGGAGTTTCAGACCGAATCAAAGTTGGCTAAGTACCCGTTAGAACATTTTGGTTTTTCTTGCCTCAGTATTTAACCGGATGTCAGAAAAAGTGAATAACTGTATTTCTTGTGGGAAGCAGATACCTCATAGGGATTACCATACTTTGTGTATACCTTGTTTAGGGCCTGAGCACGACGTTGTTGGTTGCCGCTCTTGTGCTAGATTTAACAAACGCACTATTAAGAGAAGGTTAGACTGTGCCAGGTTAGTGTTTGGGAAGCGTTGTAATTATAAAATGCCGCCGGATGCTCCGACGCCTCTTCTCAAAAGCGCTAAGGACAAAACAGCAAAGCCTAGGGTTGATAAACCGGCAGTCCCGGACGACGGTTCTTTAGAAGGCTCAGTGGAGCCAGAGGTTTTGCCAGGAGTTTCTTTGGAGTCTCAGGCAGAGACTTTACTGTTACAGGATGTGCCCTCTCAGGACATAGGCCAGGCTGAGGGGCTTCTCAGGTAACTGTTCTTCCCTCTCTTCCCAAGATAGTTAGAGCCTCTCCTTCTGTTTCCAAAACTTCTTTGAGAGGTAGGCCAAGTTTAGCTTCAGTGGGGGCTTCTCCTAGCACTTCAGGTTCTGTGCCTAAGAAACATATGCTTAAAATGGCAGAAGATTTAATTACTATGATTAGAGGCTCTATGCGGTCTCCTAATAAGAGGCCTTGGGTGGAACCTGAGTTTGAGAGTTTTGAACAGTGTTCAGAGGCTTCTGAGTCTTCTGAAGACTTGCAGGAGTATCCTCCTTATTCTGATTCTGATGTGGATGATTCCACTCCTACAGCTTCTCCTCCTGAGGATTTCTCATTTTCAGAGACTCTGCATTCCATGAGGGAGCACTTTAAATGGGAAGGCCAAGATTACTCTGATTCCAGGAAAAGGCTTAGGGAATTCTTATTTTACCCCAGCATAGGCCCTTAGCTATACCTCCTGTGTTGAATGTGGTGGAAGATGTTTTGCAGAGGCTTCCCTGAACCCTGATTCTTTGCCTCCTGCCCCTGTTAAACCTGATAGGTACTATAGGGTGCCTGAAGCTCATAAGTATCTGTTTAAGAGTCCTAGGGCAGACCGGAAACTGTTTCTCAGCGGCCGAAAGCTGTTAAGGCCTCTTTTGTTAAAATCCTGTTCCCACTGATAAAGAGGCAAGGGCTTTTGGATAGGTGGGGAAAGAAAGTGTATACTTCTTCCACTTTAGCCATGAGGCGTTGAATTGTCAGTTTCACATGCTAAAATATCAAAATTATCTCCTTTCACAATTGAAATCTAAGGTGGATGCTTTGGCGGAAGGTATAGAGTGTAAAGAGTTGCTGGATTTAGTTCATGTGTCTGAACAAGTGGGTAAGCATTCTTTGCAATGTGGTTTTGAT
The DNA here is from genome assembly GCF_019279795.1 of Protopterus annectens. Lineage (NCBI taxonomy): Eukaryota > Metazoa > Chordata > Ceratodontiformes > Protopteridae > Protopterus > Protopterus annectens. Next base: position 1,870,141,242 of record NC_056733.1, read on the forward strand.
GCTGTGCAGGCCTCCTCGAGGGTGGCTGCCACTAGTTCTGTTCTTCGCAGGCATGCCTGGTTGAGGGATCAGAATTTAGCAGAGCATGTTAAGACTAGGATTTTGGATGCTCCTTTACAGTCTGATGTGTTATTTGGTTCGCCTGTGGAAGCAGTCTTAAAGAAAATGGAGGACAAAGCTAAGTCTATGCAAACTGTTAAAGATTTTTTGCAGGTGCAGCCACCGAAGTTTAGTAGAAATTGGCCTACTAAGGGATGGACATATCCTGCTTATGATTCCCAGTCTAGGGGTAGGTCTAGACGTGGTAGGGGCAGAGCTCAAGGTTCTTTTAGGCCTAGAACAGGGTTCACCTGCTCAGACTTCTGGTGAGGGCAGGGGTCAGTCCTTTCGTAAACAGACCCAATGACCTGCCTTTTCAGCTGCCAGTAGTTTCTCATCTGGCAGCTCCTTTGGGAGGAAGACTGTCTCTTTCAAAGAAAATTGGGATTTAATCACTCAAGACAGGTGGGTGTTGGATATCATTCACCACGGTTACAGGTTTTATTTCCATACATTGCCCCTTTCAAAGGCATGCCAGACGTTCCCCCTCCACAAAGGAAAGAGGCTCACAAGCAAATTTCTCTGTTACTCCAAATAGGGGCCATTCAGCCAGTCCCTGTACCAGAAAGGGGCCTAGGATTTTATTCTCGCCTGTTCCTAGTACCAAAGAAGGGGAACACGTGGAGACCAATTTTGGATTTATCTATCCTCAACACTTATCTGGACATTCCCAAGTTCAAGATGTTGACGTTACAACAGCTTTTACCTCTGCTGGGCAAAGATCATTGGATGGTAACTTTAGATCTCAAGGAAGCTTACCTTCATGTGCCTATAAGACTAAGTTGCAGGAAGTATCTGCGTTTCGAGCTGGAAATTCTCATTATCAGTTCTCTGCATTGCCCTTTGGCTTATCTACTGCCCAGAGTATTCACAAAGGTTCTGGCTCCAGTGATAGCTTACTTCAGGCTAAAGGAATTCAAATCTATCCTTACTTGGGCGACTGCCTGATTCTGGCTCCAAGAAAAGGAAAACCTTCTACAGCATCTGGAATATGTCATAGCAGTGCTAAGATGCCTAGGGTATTCTGTGAACGAAATAAAGTCCAGTCTAGTACCTCTCAAGACATGTGCTTTCTGGGTGTGAGACTGAATACAGCAGCCCAGATGGCCTTTTTAACCCCGGACAAACAAAAGAATCTTTCTAGTTACTTCCATCAACTATCTCTTCAGTCCGGGCTGACTGCAAGGACAGTCCTTCAAGCCTTAGGGTTCATGGCATCTTGTATTCTGGTGCTTCCCAATGCCAAACTGCATATGAGGAAGCTGCAATGGTATCTCAAAATGTGTGGACACAGCACTGCCAGGATTTGGACACTGTCATTCAAATAATACCTTGCATTCAAAAGAATTTTGTGGTGGGCTCAGGAATGTCACCTAAACAAGGGACTCTCTGTGACCCGGCCAGAGGCGAGTCAGATTTTAACGACAGATGCCTCGGACATTGCTTGGGGAGCTCATCTAAATGGAAAGTGGATACAAGACAAGTGGCCTGCCAGACTACAGCATCTACATATCAACATGAAGGAGATGTTAGCAGTCCAGTTTGCATTAATGGCTTTCAAGGAGTTACTTCTTCCTGGGCAGGTGTTGATTCTAACAGACAACACAACTGTCATGTGGTACATCAACAAACAAGGGGCAACACATTCTTATCCTCTATGCAGCCAAGCAATGATTTTATGGGAGACTGCGCTCAGCTTACAACTAACTCTTCAGGCAAAGGTTTCTGCCGGGAGCACAGAACTCCTTAGCAGATGTGTTAAGCAGGCAAATCATGGATCCCCACGAGTGGAAACTGGATCTTCATGTATTTCAGAAATTGACAGTGTCATGGGGAACTCCAGACATAGATCTGTTCAGCTTCTCCACTAAACCACCAGCTGCCAAAGTTTTGCACAAAGGGGTTTCATCATACAGCTTGGAAAGTGGATGCTCTTTCTTTCAGTTGGAAAAATCTTCATGTGTATGCCTTTCCACCTCTGCCTCTTCTTCCAAAGGTGCTCTAAAGGTCAGACAAGACAAGCCAAGGATGATTTTAATAGCTCCAGATTGGCCTCGGCAACACTGGTACCCACTACTAAGGAGTCTGGTAAGGCAGCCCCCATGGCCTTTACCTTTGATTCCACATCTGTTATCTCAGAAGGACGGTCACCTGCTCAATGTCAAGCTTCACTCTCTTCATCTAACAGCCTGGCATATTCTGTGTTGAAACACAGCAGGTCTCAACTTCCTCAACAAGTTTTAAATGTGATTATGGAAGCTAGAAGACCTAGTACAAGAAAAGTGTACGCAGAAAAATGGAAGAGATTTTTATTTTGGAGTGCAGCAAAGAATTTGGAGATTTCTGAGCCTAATTTGAGTGTGGCTCTTCAATATCTTACTGAGTTACTGGACAAAGGTTTGTCTTTCTCTTCCATTAAGATTCATGCTGCAGCAATTTCAGCTCACTATGATTGTGACCCACCATTGTTTTCGCATCCTTTGTTCAAGCAGTTTCTTAGAGTGCAAAGAATATAAGACCCCCACGTAGAGCTCCTACTCCTGCTTGGGATCTCAATTTTGTGTTGGAAAAACTTACTCTACAACCTTTTGAGCCTGCGGCTACTGCTGACTTGAAATACTTGTCATGGAAGACTGCTTTTTTGTTGGCTATTACTTCTGCAAGAAGGGTTTCTGAGTTGCAGGCCCTTATGGCAGAAGAACCCTTACTGATTTTCCATAAGGATAGGGTATCATTACGTACTAATCCTTCCTTTATGCCTAAGGTGGTTTCTAGTGTGGCTTTAAACCAAACTATTCATTTGCCTACTTTCTATGCAGATCCCCAAAATAAAGGGGAAAAGATTTTGCACACTTTAGATGTACATAGGCAGTTGTGTTATTATTTAAGCAGGACTAAGGATTTCAGGCAGTCTCAGCAATTGTTTGTTTCTTTTGCTTTGAGTTCTCAGGGCAAGCCTGTGTCTAAGCAAACTATTTCTAAGTGGATTGGGTTTTGCATTTCATTTTGTTACTCCCATCATGGCAAGGAGATTCCAGCTGGGATTAGGCCTCATTCCACTAGGGCTACTGCCACTTCAACAGCATTTCTAAGGGGGGTGGCAACTAAGGATATTTTGGAGGCAGCTACTTGGAGTTCAGTGCATACTTTCTCTAAGCATTACCACCTTCCTCTCTACTCTAAATCTAGGGCTGGTTTTGCCACAGCTATTTTGCAAGGCATGTTGACAGCGCCTGCTTCATATGATTTGCCAGCCTCCCTTACCTCTGCTTTGGGATTCTACCCAATGGTTAGGACTGCAGCAATGTGGAATGAAGAACATAGTACAGTTTTGTACCTACCATAAATGTAGATGTTCGAGGATCCACATTGCTGCAGTCCAATACCTCCCTCCTTCCCCTCTGTGTTTAGGGGTGGTGGTGTGGGCTAATATTCTTGTACATTTGTATATATTGTATATATGTTTGATGCAGGGCTTTTTGGTGTTTTGGTTTGGGCCTTGTCTTTTTAGGGTCTTCTGACATCTGGGGCAAGAAAAGACTGAGGATATGACGTCGGTCATGCGCATTAGTACCCTGACGTCCTGACATCAGTCTAATGTGCCTTGACCGACGTCAGCCATATACTTTGGTATTCGGGCCGACTGGACAGCGGACTACCCAATGGTTAGGACTGCAGCAATGTGGATCCTCGAACATCTACATTTATGGTAGGTACAAAACTGTACTTTTCTGCATCTTCTGCATTCCAAGCCAAATTGCCCCTTGATAACATTTGTGCTGCAGCCACTTGGTCTAAACCTCATATGTTTAGCACTCATTACAAAGTTGATAAGGCCTCCAGGGACAGGGCTTCTTTTGGGTTTGCGGTCCTGAGGAATGTATTCCCGTGAGTCACCCAAGTTTGAGGATGCTAGGGACGCTACCCATCAGTGAAGAATGAACGGCGAGATTGAACAACTTCACATTAAGAAGTTATGTACTCACCATAACGTTCCACGTGGGTTGTTCATCTCACCTTCATTCTTATGTCCCTCCCTTCTTCCCCCTCCTGGCTGATAGTTGACCTACAGGCTGGTTTCATCCTGGTTGCTCAATTTTTCTTCCTTTCTATGAGAGGATAGCTCAGTTATATGGCTATAGTACATGCAGCAAACAAGATCTGAGGTAATTCCCAGTGCATCATGGGATAAGGGGCTTGGTCTCGAGCTACTGGTAAACCTCGAGCTTTGCAAATGACAGTACCGGAGCCGATGGATCAGCTCTGAACCCATCATTGAATGAAGGCGAGATGAACAACTCACATGGAACGTTATGGTGAGTACATAACTTCTTATTATTTTCTGTGAAATATATTATTTTTAGATAGGAAAATTAATTTTCTTGGATTGTCATTGCTTGCCAGGTAAAAAATACTTGTAAATGCTTGTGTGAACAAACTGTATATTTTATTGCAGAAAAGCCAACACTAGATGAAAAAAATCAATAAACAAACAACAAAGCCAGTATACCACTTTATTCTCCTGGTACCTCGGCTTTTTGACTTCAAGGTGAAAAGCCGAGATACCAGGAGAATAAAGTGGTACACTGGCTTTGTTGTTGTTTGTTTATTGTATATTTTATTGTTTTGTAACATTTTTTTTCTTTTTATTTGATTTGTTTTGTGTTATTGGCTGGAATTTGTGCTTTTGGGCGAATTTTCGTACCTGTATCAACTTTACCATCATGTCCAGGTTTCACTGCCCATCTTCCAGGGTCCTTTCACTATAACTCCATGGATCAGTTACTGGTCTCCTTGGTTCTTCCTTCCTCCATCTGCAAGAATAAGAAAGTTACTAGGAAGTCTTTGTGTGTCATGCCAACTCCTTCACTGCCTAAGCCACTAATGGGTGACTCAGCTGTGGGCAAACTTGGTTCCCCTGACTTCTCATCATTTTCACCTGGTCCTTCTGGTGTAGCACCTCAGCCTTTAAGGGCTGGGCTGGGAGTTAAAGACATGACCTCAGTGGCTGTAGCAATGTTTTATGTGGGCATAGGAGAACTACTCTTGCCAGTTTTGGGTGAAGGAGTGGGTGAAGATCTACTGCATAGCTGGAGATGGGAGTCTGAATCTTAGGATAGTGTGCCTGCCTTGGGTCAGCCTTCTTCCAGGGAGTCCCCCAGGAAAAGAAAAAGAGGAAATTATAAACATCTCTTCTCTTGTGTCAGTTTCAATGGACAAGGAATGATTGTTGGTATTTGCTAGGAAATCAATATCAGTTTCTTCCTTTAATCTGACTAATTTGTCTTCTGTCAGAAAAAGAAAAAGAGATGTTGAAGACATGGACGACCATTGTAGTAGCCTAAGCTTTATGGATCTTACCCCCCTGCACCAGACAGGTTTCCAGAGCTTTGTGTGCCCCCCAGGCATTCCAGCTGCCACAAGCATACAATATGCTGTATATAAAAAGGCAGATAGAGTGCTAAAGCACTTGAGAGGTTCTCTGCCACTGAAATGTGTACATTAGCAGGTCTCATAAGACTGTCAGTTGACTAGCAATCCTTCAAGAGCTGGGCAGTAAAGTCCCTGATAGGAAAATCCTTCCAGCTTTATTGAATTCATGAGGAAAGCTTGTGTTTTTTTCTACCTAAAAAAAAAGAAATGTGCTGTGAAACAGAGTGAATGGGACTGTAATATTTCTTTGAATGGAACTATCATGTTGGTGCTTGTGGAAACTTTCTGTTAGAAAACTTTTCATTTTGGACTAAAAACGTGTACATTTATTGAAAGTAAGTGTGTTTGTGACAGGACATTGTGTTTGTAGGGGACTCTGTGTTCTACTTTCCTCAAAACCACTTGTTCTCCGCTGTTTAATTTTGTACCCTCCCTGGCACAAAATAGAAAAAAAAATATCAAGGAATCTTCAATGGTCAGACTAGCTGCTTGTTTGCCTCAGCTGCTGGTGAGTGACTTTGCTGTGGCCATTGTTTGTTACCCTGGACCACACACTTTTTCCTCCATAGTCTTCTTGGTGTCACCTTCCAAACCACAAAAGACTGCAGGGTTGCCAAGTCCTCTACAGATGTGGGGAGGCTCCTAACAAGCAAGAGAGAGAGAGCTGTTATTGCTTGTATCAGGGGAATGGTCAGGTGAAGGGTCTTTGTGGATACAGGGTCTAGTGTGCCTAAGGGTCAGGCTTTGTATGGGGAGAGTGAGCTTAATGAGGGAACAACTTTCAATCTCGTGTTTCTATTTCTATGGAGAAGGAAGATATACTGGGATTTGCCAAGAAATTGATTACTGTTTGTGCTAAGCCTTCAGAATCTTCAGTCAAGAAAAGAACCCGAGTTCCTTCCGATTCTGACAGAACTCTTTCAGTCAGATTATTCATTGTAGGGGAAAGGTTGTACTTCTGGAGTTTTTCCCAATCTGAGCATTCTGATTCTGAGTACAATTTCAGACTTTCCTGCTGAAGAAATGCATATCTGCGGTGGTGCAGTGGTAGCGTTGTTGCCTCACAGCATGAGGTTCTCCCATTGGATTCTCGGCTAGAGTGTGGGGAGTGCCTTCTGTGTGGAGTCTGCATGTCCTCCCCATGGTTGGGTGGGCGTTCGAAAGACATGTGTAAATGGGCGTGCCTTCGTTGAAGGTTGAACATTGAGCTGGCACCTTGGCGTTCGTGAAAATCTACTCCCAATCATTAGCAGACCGGAGTTCCACTGTGGTGACCCCTAACCGGGAAAAGCCGAAAGACAAACAACCTGCTGAAGAAATGTCTTTAACAGGCATTTTATCTAATATGAAACCATCATTTCAGTAGCAGCAAAATGAGAAAATATGTTATGATTTCTTACAGATAAAGATGCACCCCTGTCCTTCCTGTATTGCCTTCTTTAGATAATGCTTTTCTCACTACATCCAGTCTTCCTGTGTCAATCTCCTCAGGTTACAGAAGGTGATGCAGACACACAGGTACCTGTTTTGTAATCCAAAAAGATAGAATTGCATTTCTTTTAGTTTTAGGCTGTGATTCAGTAACCACCTACTGATGCATGTTAGTCCCTTCTGAAGAATTTGGAAGTCAGATGGAGAGATAATGAACGAGAGCTCCAAGTTTGCATTCATCTGCAAAGTTGGTCAGCCACAGGCCCTTCATGTCAGCCTTGACATCAGAAAATTAAGTACCAAAATGAAGTGGTCCTAGAATTGATCCCTGGGCGATATCACTGGTAACTGCTGTTTTTGAAGAGAGCATGCCTTCCACACAAATAGACTGCGATATGTTCATTAGCCAGTTTGCTGTCTATTGGATTTACATTTAGTTTGGTTAGCTTATAGATAATTCCAGAATGTGGGGTGGTATTTAAAGCCTTGGATAGGTCTGGGCAGGCAGTGTGGACCAGTTTAACCTGAGTCTAATGCATCAGTGATTTGTACAAAGAAGCACATCAGGTTCCAGAGGCAAGATCTGCCTTTAACAAATCCAAAGGAGCTTGGCCCAGGGCTTGTAGACTGCATATGTCCTTGTTAAGAGGTTGTATAATGATGCATTACACTGATGTGCAGGTAAGGCTAGTAAGACTTACAGGTTCATAGGTGAATACTAAGCAATCAGTCTACAGACCATTACAAGCCTAGTCAGTAACCAGATGCTATTGTGTCTGTAATGTACATACATTGGTCCAACTCCACCATTTTTTACCCACTCCACCCCTTCAGGGCCTGTAGTTTCCTGGATCAGTAGTGGACCCCCCCTTGTGTAGTGGGTTGACTACCACTGTTGCCCATTCCTCTGGCACAAATACAGAGGAGAGGCTCAGACTGAACAGACTTAGTAGTGAATCTACCAGTGTTTGTTACTGACAAGAAGGCAACCTGGCACATTAGCAAGACCCATGGAGATAGTGTTTTTGGCCTTGGGCAGATCATTCAGAACTTGCTTGGAGATGATCAGTGGGGTGATGTATGTTTGCTAATAAGTTAGGGAAGGTTAGAGGAGATAAGAGAGTAAAGTTAAAGTTGAATTTGTCTGCTAATATTTTGGTTATGTCCTTGGGGATGTGTAAGTGTTACTATTGTTGATGTGCATTAGATCTGAGCATTGCTAAGTATTACCTCTAAAAGTTTTTGACATAGCTGAAGAAGGCTTTATAGTTGTCCTTGGCAGAGGTAGGAAGGATTTGATTTTGTTTCTGACTTCTTTGTTGATCTTTTTGCATTTCTCTGTAGATGATGGGGTACTTGGGTATTAAGTTTCTTTTTATGGGCTATGAGTTTTTTCATCTTGTATATTTTGTTTATGCTGGGGTTCCACTATAGGGGTTTATTCATGAATTTGGCATTGTATTTATGTTTTACGGGAAGAGAAGCCTCTATGCATGCTTTGCGGCTGGCATAGAAACTATCCACAAATGTGATGGTGTGAGAGATGGGGTCATCAAAGTCAGGAGGCTGCTTAAATTTCATCATGTCATCAGTTAGCTGGATTAGATTTGCCTTAGAGTAGTCAACAAAGACAGAAGACAAATGCCCAAGTGCGTATTATATCAAATGCTTTAGCCAGGACAAGGCAGGCAGTCAAAAGAAAAGTGCAAGTCATCACTGACAAAACAGCCTGGGTTGTTGATTATCTTCTCCCAGGCTAATATATAATAGATCCATTTAGAATGACACAATAGCTAAGCCAGTAATTGAAGTCAGTTATATTTTGTTTGACATCATTCTTGGCAATGGTAGAATACTGTTCAATACAAGCTTCACACCAGCTTCAAATTCATATTCTGAGATCTCCATAATATCACTCTTCATGTGATCCAAGGGGTCTAAATCACATTATCAAATGGCTGTTTATCGAAAACCTAGTTATTAAAGCTGCTCTTCATTGAATGGCAAATTTTAAGTAGGGCAAATCAGCAGATGGCCAACCAAGCCACTGTAAAAAAAAAAAAATTAAAACCTACCAAACTGGGAGGCTATGGTCTCACCCCCCCCCCCAATGTGTGGGGCTGCATCCCCACACCCACCCTAACTAAATATACCAACTCTGAGATTGTAGTGCAGTGGGGAAGAGGGCAAATTGTAGATGGTGGCCAACCGCTGATTTGTCCTAGTTAAAATTCACCATTCGATGAAGAGCGGCTTCAATAAATAGGGGTTCAATTAATGGCTATTCGCTGAATAGCCATTTGATAAACTGATATAGACCCCATCCAAGGAGGTATGTCTTGAGTCATTCTCTCCCATATGCCCAGTGACATGTCATATGTGTACTTAAGGTGAAGGGCCTTGCAGGACCTAGTAACACTGTGGATCCTGGTATCTGACAGGCAGGGTCACTGCAAAATTATTTTGCCAGTTTACATTTCATTCCTTACACAAACTTCACAATTCATAGGTTCATAGATTAGTGCTAAGCTAACTGCTCTTGCGAGCCATTTTAAGCCTAGCCAGTTATCCCTTGTGAGACTCAAACCCTGCACCTTGTGTTTGTGAGGCAAACACCTTAAACACCTTAACCATTAGGCCACCCTCCCAACCTTTTTAATATTCTTATCTATTTTTGACTAACATTTAACAGTTAGTCACACATTAAATAAAATTTACAAGAATTGGTGAAGAAATTTCACAAAATCTAATAGTGTGGTGGAAGGAAACCTATAGTATTACAGTTTTAGAAGATTTACTGTGATCGCGGTTTCTTCATTCTTGGCTGTGTTAGAAATGATTAAGTACTGTATGTGAAGCTTCAATTAAAAACAAAACTGTTTAGTAACAGAGGGAATCACACAGCAGGTGTGAATAGAGGTGAAAATGTCCCCAATCAGTTTGATGAGGCAGCAGATAGTGGATTGTTCTATATATCTGAGAGATTTCTCTATCAATGCTTCACCCTCAAAGGTTCATAGGTGTGTACTAGGCTAATGGCACAAGCCTAGCCCATAGAAGTACCCTAAGAAAGAATTTTAATTTCAATAAAACAGAAGTATCACAGAAGTTATATTGATGGTGTGTAGCTTTAAATTAGAAGAGGCAGCATATTTTTCATTGTCTACCAGATTTTGGTTCAGATGAGGGCTCAGTCACAGCGAAAACAGAGAGGTGAATTTAGTTATTTTTTATTGTTATTATTACTTGTTTTCAGTAACATTTTGTGCACTTTTTGTGGCTGATAACTGTGATCTTCCAATTCAGACTATGTGAGTTTTAGAAAAGGGGGTATCCCTGAGTTTAGGTCCAGGTTGAGGCATGTGTGATAATGATCATGTTTTGCAGCACTGCATCAGTACTGAGTAGTTTTTTTTGGGGGTGCTCATTTGGAAAAGAAATC
>NC_056733.1:1870506777-1870511777 GCF_019279795.1 Protopterus annectens
TTGAAAAGGGGAAATTGCAACACTAGAATGGTGATTTATATCGCCAAATGTGGAGTATGCCCTAGCTATTATGTTGGAAAAACAGAAAGGTATTTTAAGAAGAGAATTTATGATCATATTTACAGTATATCTAGAAAAGACGGTACTAATGCCCTATCAAGACATGTGGAAAAAATGGGGGCAGGACACGAGTTTAAATTTGGCATTTTGGACATTATAATAATCCCAAAGGAGGGGATCTGAAGAAATTATTAAGTTTCAAGGAAGTTTGGTGGCAACTCTATCTTAATGCCGCAAACTTGCCAGGTTTAAATGAATTAATTTCATGTAAACCTATTCTTGAAGTGGATTCTAGATCAATTATAAATGTTCATACTTGTATTTTATCAATTGCAACTATTTTTAGTGTATATTACAATTTTTATCACATAATAATTTTTACATATTTTAATTTATTCAACTTAATAAATACTTATTTATGTGTATTCTAATACAATACTTATACACACTAACAGTTGTTTACGCAGACTTACTGCAGTACCAAATATATATTTTCACTTTTATCGTTCATTTTCCTCGATTCATTTTGCATGCATAGTCCTTAATATGTTATCAGGAATTCCTCTGAATTTAACTCAGTTGCCCAACAAAGTATTATCAATGTATCTAACTGCTTTTAAATGCATCTAAGTGTTTCTATATGATGATCGGATATTTAAGGTTTATATAGATACATCATGTACATCGGTCCTTGGCATAGCAATACAATATTTTATTCATCCATGTAGATTTACTCATTCAAATGTATTTACAATATCATATACTTTTACAGCAAGTTTTTTTATTAAGAAGTACTACGTCAATTCAAAAGTAATGAGATGAATTCAAGCAGAGTTATGTAGCAGTATCTCTAAGGAAGGAGCAACAGTTTCTTCTTTTTTGGCACCAATTTTTGCATTTAAACAATGCATCTGTTAGCGAAAGGATGTTCTGATGAAGCTCTATGTAATGAGTGAAAGCGCTTAACATCCAGTTGCATTTTAAATTGAAATTTTGTTTTATTTTCATCGTAATAAACATGTTCCGCTTTTAAATAGTTAAAGCGGAGTTGTACACTTACTGGCAGAGTCGTGGTTTTCATTTTGGATTTGGTTGTGATATTTTTGATTCTTTTTCGAGGTTCGTATACTGTGCCTCTGTCCAACTGTGACACAGAAGTGATACCCGGGGTAAACCTACGATTTCCCATCCACTCATCAGGATTCCTATATACACACACAGTCTTATTTAAACTGAAGAACACACACACATATATATATATATATATATATATATATATATATATATATATATATATATATATATATATATATATATATATATATATATATGTATATATATATATATATATATATATATATATATATATATATATATATATATATGTGTATATGTGTGAAGAACACAAATGTGTGAAGAACACAAAGAAATTCAAAACTAACAAACACCTTAGGCAAACCATTAGATAAGCATCGGATAAAGAAATGCACGTAGAACGATTAAGTTTAGCGCTTTCATTCTTTAATATCGAAGAACTTAATCAGAACTATAAATTGGCAGACTGAACACGGGGATATTTATATACAGTAATACAATACAGTGGTGATGTGTGAACAACAAATGAAGTATTCAGTAATGTTTCCAGAAAGAATGTTCTTCCAATGTGAAATAAAGTAACCTATCAGTGCATTAAGGTTTGTGCTTTATAACCAATCAAATCAAAAAAGGTCTGTACTTCTACACCAATAAGCTTATGAAAAAGACAAATGAAAATAGTGGAGGTTAATTTACAGGATGCTGATCCTCTACCAACAGAATAACAATTTAATACTGTTAAGAACCAATGGAACAAAGTATAATTAAACCAATGGCAGTAACTGCTTGATATCAGCGTACTGAATTTCTTCCAATGGGATAGTTTAAATTACTTAACTGTGAAGCAGAGGTAGATGAACAAGATAACTAGTGGCCTTAAAAACCTTCAAAATGCATCAAATGAGAAATTCATACCAGACTGTGCCACTATTAATATGTTGTGGGATTTAAAATGACCAATGAAAGTCAACACAGCCATCAATCAGCTCGTGGCTGTGAAAGCTCGCAAGCACATGCAATGACTGGAAAAAATCAAGCAGAATGTATACACTCAAAAAAGTAGTTAAGCTCAAGCATTGCACAAGCATAAACCTTAAAGGAATGTCCGCAAGGAAGTATCAATCAGCGAGAAAAAATTCAGAAATACATTTCACAGCACACATGAAATACATGTTAGAAAGCCAATAGAAACAGAAACAGAGACTACCAATAAGCAGAGGAATTAAACTTAACCAATGCAAGTAAGCAGTGCCCAGCAAACTGCCAATCACCAGCTAGTGGTAGACAATCCTCTCAACGAAACCTTTGCACCATAGAATAGCAAGCTACAAATAGTAGTAGTGCACTCTGTTTACAAAAAATCGTTACACTGAAATCACTCCACTAGAAAAAACAGTCATGGCTGGGCAAAACATCACGCTAATCACCTGCTCTGATCACACTGCTAACACCATTCATGCGGTCAGATAGCAAAGGACTAAAAACTGAAGAACCAAAAATAACTGAAGAAAACCAGCACAGTCATTCAATTGCTCATGGTAGAGAAACCACTCTATTGTATTACTGTATACAAATATCCCTGTGTTCAGTCTGCCAGTTTATTGTTCTGATGAAGTTCTTAGATATTAAAGAATGAAAGCGCTAAACTTTATCGGTCTACGTGCAGTTCTTTATCCGATGCTTATCTAATGGTTTGCCTAAGGTGTTGAAGTTGTTGGTTTTGAATTTCTTTGTGTACAGTTTAAATAAGACTCTTTTTGTTGCATTATTTTTTCCGTATTCTTACTTCAAAACTAACAACACCATGGATGAGAACGACTGCACGGGACAAGGCGAGAACAGCCAACCTCTTTTTTTTTAAGCTTCCTTACACGGGACTCCCAAGTATTGAAAATATGTCTGGCATCCCTACACCAGACTCGCAGGATATCAATCAGATTCTGTTTAAAAGATTTCTACATTTCTTACACAGCCAGGATGATAATCATGGACAGTTACCTCAGAGACCACCGGGGCAAACTGAAAACTATCATCCTCCTCTGATTAATGATCGAAGGAATACTACTCAAGTGAGTAATAACTTTAATTCAGGGAATCACTCCAATGACTATACTCAAAGAAATTCTCTGCTGCATCTTTTAACTACAGACACTAATAACCCGTTCACATGTTTTTCACAGCTATCTGACAATAGACAGCAACAAACAGATGCCATGGCAACCAACAGCAGCAGTGTAAAACAATGATTTATTTGATATGCAAGGAGGTCTCCGTCGTTCCATGTGCCTTGGACCGTTATGCCTGAATAGTGTCCCCCCACCCCAGGCGAGATGTGTCAGTGGTCACTGTGGCGACGGGGGAAGGAATCAAGACTGGTAGTCCCATGTGAAGGCTCTGGGACTGGAGCCACCACACGAGCGACCCTCTGCAAGCCCTGCTTGGGGGAATAGGATGGGACAGGGGGTTGCGAGACAGGAACCATTGCACCTGGAGGGTCCACTGCAAGACCCTCATTTAGACGGGCTAGGGGCAGCAGAGGAATTGCTGCCGCCATGGACCCTAGAGCCCTCAGGATCAATTCCGCCGGTGGAGCAGGAAGTTGGAGAATGGCCTGAACATGCAACCTCAGGTTCTGAAGCCGATCGGGAGTCAGGAAAGAAAGCATTAGTCTGGAATCCAATCTCGCCCCTATGAAATCTATTACCTGTGTAGGAGCCAGAGAGGATTTGGCCATGTTGACAGTCAACCCTAGGCGTGGAGCAAGATTGAGGAAATAATCCCTGCCTGAACAGAGCAGATGCCTTGTTGGGGCAATGAGGAGCCAGTCGTCCAGGTACGGAAAGACCTGAATTTCCTGAAGCCTCAGGTGGGCCGCTATAACCGCCAAGACTTTGGTGAACACCCTGGGGGCTGAGGTGAGACCGAAGGGGAGGGCCCTGAACTGAAAGTGACCGGCTCCCAGCCGGAAGCGGAGGAGCCTCCAGGAACGTCTGTCCACAAGAATGTGGTAGTACGCATCCTTTAGGTCTATCGAGCACATCCAGTCGTTCTCCCGTAACAAGGGGAGAACAGATTGTAGTGTGACCATCCTGAACTTTTCTTTGGGTACTGCCAGGTTCAAGAGAGAGAGGTCGAGGATGGACCTCAAGTCCCCTGTCTTTTTTGGCACCAGAAAGAACCTGGAGTAAAACCCTGATCCGAGCGGATATGGGGGGACGGGTTGGATGGCTCTTTTTTGTAAAAGCTGCTGAATTTCTGTAGCAGCCGCCTCCCTCTGATTGGGTGGTACGTCAGGGAGGCTTCTAGTTTTGGGGGTTACAATAAAGGGAATCTGTTAACCTCTGGATACGATGCGAAGCACTCAGCGATCTGTTATGGACTACCACATTGCTAGGTGCCTCGAAAGACGCCCCCCGACTGCCTCCAGAGTGGAGCAGCCGGGCAACCCCTCAGGGGTTCTGCGTGGGCCTCTGAGAAGGATTCTATGGACCCAAAATTTTTGGGACCCCATCTGCCTCTAGGGCGGCATCCTCCCTGTCCTCCTCTGCCACGAGAGGACTGGTTGTCCGGAGCAGACTGGGACTGATGCGATTTCCAGAACCACATCTTCTGACCCTTTTGGTTCTTAGTAAAGGACCTCTGGGGAGCAGAGAAGCGGACTCAAGACGGCAGACATCTTCCAGTCTTTCTCGTTCTGGACTAAAGTGTCGCGAACGGTTTTGCCAAACAATGCAGAGCCATCAAAGGGGGCATTCGCGAATGATGCCTTAAAGGGTTCCGAGAAGTCACAATGTCGGAGCCAGGCTTGGCACCTCATTACCAGGCCGGCTCTGCCAGCTCTAGCG
>NC_056733.1:1870516777-1870554277 GCF_019279795.1 Protopterus annectens
CAAGTGGGGATTATAGCAACTTTTCTTTTTAAAAGTGGCACCTTCATTACTTATATCACTAAACTGTAATTTCAAAGTCACATTACGAGCAAAAAGTCTTATGGCAAGTAACGCTTCAGTAATGTCCATGGAACAAGAGGGCACAAAGCTCATGCCTCTTTCTAAAACTTTATGTTCATTTTCAGTCAACTTGACTCGGGAGACATTCCTTACCAAAGTCATTATGTCCATATTTTTTTCCTGACTACCTCTTGTTGTTGCTGTGTATGTTCTTTCCGTTTGACACTTCTCTGTTCGTCTTGGTCCATCGACCTTTTCCTTCCTCCCTTTATGGGTAAGAGGAAAAATGGGAAAAAAGTTTTTTTGGGTGTCTTGCTCTTCTGTTTGTCCACTTTCTAGTTGAATTTTGCGTCTGACAGCTGTACTTGTGGCTAACACAACACCACTAGTGTTAGGCAAATTCTCAGACATTCTCTGCTGGTGTAAAATAAATGGACGTAGCTAAATTGGGGGAAATATGTTGTGCCCCCCCCTCCAACCTGCTTTGTTCCAATGACAGAATCTTGAACTGCAGAGGCTCCTGCCTCTAAAGGTGATGACAAATAAACGACATGGCCATTTTCATCATTTTCTACATGTAGTGAGGCTTGAGCTACTTCCTCTCTAGCCGAATTATCTTCCATGGTTCTCATCTGTTGTCTAACAGTTCGTTTTCTTTCAAACTGTGATTTTTGTAAGGCATGTTCATGGTTAACAGAACGTTGACCATTAGCATTAGGATTTATAACTGCTTTAGGCCAAACACATGATTCTTTGCAAAATCTGCTTTATCACGAAGTAACTTCTTTTTCTTCTGTTTTAACAAATTGTCTTTATATCTTTCTACTTTCTCTATAACATCATTAATGAAGAGGTCAGCATTATCACTGCCTTGCAACTCAGTCTATGTGGTTTGTAAATTGTACTTCTTAAATCATCCTCAATAGGCAGAAAAAAGTCTAAAAGTAACTTCAAATAATCATTACTTGCCTTAAGGTTTATTTGTTGCCATCTTGCTAACAAATCTGGATACAAATTCCCATAAGTTGGCATGTTAAGTATCCTGAGGCCTCTTGGTATCACTTTATGCTGCAAACTGGGGCTTCTAGATGAAAACGCTGGCATTGAAGCAGTTTTAAGCGATAAATGTCTTCAAGTTCTTTCACCATTTTTATTTTCCTTTGCACTTCAAAATTAGTGACTTCTTCTGGGGCAAAAACTGTCATCATCTACACCCAGGAGCAGATTTTCATTTTCAGTAAGAATTTTTTTAAGGCGATTAAACACGGATGCCACTGGTACAAATTCAGTTCTTTGTGGAGCTGTTTCTTCCATGTCCCAAACACAAAAGTGAACAAACAAACCCAAGGCCGATGTAAAAATAGAGAAACAAGTGATCCCAAAGCAGAAACAGCTCAAAATATGTTTAAGTCTTTTAAGTTCACTTCAAGATTCACCGAAAATAAAGCACTTGTGTAGACTCCCCCCCCCCCCCCCCCCAATCTATCCAGTGCCCTAGAATCCCTATCAGAGGGAACAGGGTTTTTTTTGCAGTGGAAGCCTTGACCCCTTTGGGACCCTGAGAAATTATTTCTGGGTCAGCAGCAGGGTTTTTATAAAGAAATTTATGAGAATCTGGGACCCTGTAGTACCTATCTGGCTTGACTGGTGCAGGGGGTAAAGAATCTGGAGACAAACTGGATTCAGAAAAAACATCAGCAATATCTAGTACAGGGGGGATAGCAAGGGGCCTGTGCTGGGGCAGTAAAAGAAAGTCTGAGCCTTTTCTTAGATTCTGAATAATCCTGGCTCTCCCAGTGGAAATGCTCCCTCATTGTGTGCAGGGTTTTCCCAAGAGAGTAATCCTCAGGAGGAGAGGCTGAAGGGATGGATTCTTCAGCATCACAATCCTCACAGGGAGGAAGTGAATATCCTTGTTATGAAGAGGAATCAGAGATAATAAAAAGCCTAGGCAAGACACTGACTATGACTCCTCTGACCAGGTTTCTATCAGGTGGGGGATGGGAACCTCTGATCACAGTATTTAGGTCCTCGGCCATTTTAAGCATCCGTTTCTTGGCATAGATGACTGTCCAGGAGAATGCTGTACTTGTTTCTTTGTCTTTAATGGTGTTTTAGACTTTGCCTTGGCTGCTGAAGTGGACTTGATAGTAAGCTGTGAAGGTCTGAAAACACCCTCAGAAGCCGATGCCCGCTCAGTGGCTCCGGACCCATCTGAGGGAATAGTTTCCATAGGCCCAATACTTAGAGTTTCCAGAATCCTATTTGTCTCCATGTGGAAGTCAGAGGCAGCCTGTGGCTCTGAGGTCAGGGGCTGCGAAAGCACCTCACTGAGAACCGGCAACTGGCCTAGAAGCTTAGTCGTTGGTTTTGGACCTCGGATGCCTGCCCTTTTGTCTTTGCATTTTTTATGAATTCCGGTAGTCGGTTGTTCCGACTGCATTATATAGTTAAATCTTCGGCCAAAGTAATGTAAAGCAAAATCAAACAGACGCTTAATAGTGCGTTGGTTGAATCTAGCACAAAACCAACAACTAGCAACGTCGTGGTCAGGGCCTAGGCAAGGAATACAGTAAGAGTGGAAATCCTTGAGGTATTTGCTTCCCACAAGAAATACAATTGTTAACTTTTACTGACGTCAGTCTGGAGCAAGAAAAGTTTCCCCAATGGGGTACTTAGCTTTATTGAAGCCTTCAGTTCGGAAATTCAATTTCGAAAATCTCAGGAGTCTGCAGACCAGCACGTGTGAACTGTTTTTGCTTCGGGCACCGCGCGCCAAGAAAGACTGAAGAAAATGGCATCGGCTGCATCTTGTATATCCCTAGCGCACTGACGTCAGGGAAGAGGCGACAGCAACAGATGCCGGACTAGGACTTTGGAATTCAGGCCGACTGAGGGTAGCCTGCCAGCAGGATAACCCAAGTGTAATGACAAACAGTGAAACACTATGAACATCTGTACTATGTTCATTTTTCACTGTTGCATTCATTACATTTGGGCAGATTCCCAAAGCCAAGGTTGTGAGGATGGATTTATACAGCATTAGGGCCAGCTATAAGGCCCTGCAAAACAGCAGTGGCAAAGCCAGCTCTGGATTTAGAGAAAATTGGTAAGTGATGATGCTTGGTGAAAGTATGAAGTGAACTTCAGGTAGCAGCTTCTAGAATATCCCTGGTAGGAACATCTCTGAGAAAGGCTGCTGAAGTAGATGCAGCCCTGATGGAATGAGATCCGATCCCCTGGGGGATAGGTTTTCCATGGAAAACCTAATACAATGGCTTATCCATTTAGAAATAGTTTGCTTTGAAATAGCCTTCCCCTCTGCCCCTGCAGCAAATGCTACCAGCAGTTCAGATTTTCCTTGAGATTTAGTCCTGTCCAAGTAGAATCCAAGTTGTCTGGGTACATCCAATGAATGCAGAATCCACTCTCCCTTGTTTTGTGGATTGGGAAAGAAAGTTGGCAAATGAATGGACTGATTAAGAGCCACACTGGATACCACCCTGGGCATGAATGATGGATTGGTCCCGACACCTTGTCCACATGAAAGATGATGAAAGGGCTCCACTGCCATAAGGGCCTGTAATTTAGATATCCTTCTAGCTGAAGTGATTGTTAAAAGGCTGTTTAAGTCTGCAGTTGCAGCTGGCTTGAGAGGTAGAGTGAGCTTCTCCAATACAAAGTTAAGGTCCCAGGCAGGAGTTGATGCTCTCCTTGGTGGTCTCACGTTTTTGGCCCCTCTGAGATACTGCCTCAGAAGAGGATGAGAGAAGGGGGGGGGTCTGTGTTGTAATCAGCTGAAATGGCTGAGGCATGGATTTTTATGGAAGAAAAAGACAAGCCCTTGTGAAGCATCTCAATTAAGTATTGCAAAATCTGAGGAAAATTGGGCACTGCTGTGCTCCATCCCAGATTGATTCCAGGCACAGAATCTTTTCCATTTGTCAGCATAAGATTTTTTAGTACTAGGTCTTCTCGCCTCCAAAATAAACATCCATCACAGGTTTGCTGAGGGATGCTAAGGGGGGAATTTAAGTGATTTGCCAACCTGCAAGACTCCATGTTTGGAGTTGAGGGTGCAGAATTTGGTTCTCCTACTGAGACCGTAAAGAAAGGCGTCGGAGGCAGGTGCCACGGAGAAATGTGAGACACTACGCAGGAGTTAGTACCAGTGTTGGCGAGGTGCGAGACACTACGCAGGAGTGAGTACCAGTGTTGGCGAGGCCCGTCTGGAGCAATCAAAATCATTTTTGGTTTGTCCTGTTTGACTTTTAGTAGAACTTTGGAGAGCAAAGGCAGAGGGTGAAAGGCATAGACTGATAGTTTTTTTCCAGCTGAAAGACAGAGCATCCACTTTCCAGGCTTTTTTGTGACGAATTCTTGCGCAAAATTTGTCCAACTGGTAGTTCTGGGGTGAGGCAAAAAGATCTACGTCTGGGCTCCCCCATTTGCATGTCAACACATTGAAAATCCATGGTTCGTTTCCATTCGTGACGGTCAGTGAGATTTCTGCTTAGTTCGTATGCCAGAACATTGTTTTCCTGGCAGGAATTGAGCTTGTAGTTGTACTTGGTAGCTTAAAGCAGTGTTCCACAATGCCATGGCTAGTCTGCAGAGGGGGTAGGAATATGTACCCCCCTGCTTGCTTATGTACCACATAACCGTGGTGTCTATCAGTAATTGTCCTGGACGGATCCTGGATGGATGAAGGTAGTCCTTGAAGGCTGTCAGTGCATTCTGTACAGCTAGCATCTTTGAGTGATATGAAGGTGCATTTGATTTGGGCTCCATTTGCCCTGAATGCACTTCCCTGCCAGATGAGCCCCCCCCATGCATAGTCTGATGAGTCTGTAGTTAGGGTTTGGACAGCAGGGGGTGGTGTGAATGGCAGTCCCTCTAGGCGCAGGCAAGGTATGACAGGAATCATGGTTTCCAGGCTGTGACAATGTTGACTCCATAAATTTAAGTACCACTGAAGTTTACTCATATGCAGTCTTGCATATGGAATTAGAAGAATGCAGAAGGCCATGAACCCCAAGGCTTGCAATATTTGCCTTGCAGATAAAGTTATGTACTCACCATAACGTTTGATGTATGTGGTCCATCTCGCCTCACATTCTTACCCGTGGGTTCGGAGCCGAATATCGGCTCCGACTCGGCCAACTTTTCTAGCTCGCAGTCTTTCATTGGCTGGGCTAAGCAGGTATCCCATGGTGCACTGCTCCATATCCCCAGATCTAGTTTTCTGCAGAAGTCATTCATACTCATGCATACACAACATCAGAGAAAAGAATAAAGCTCAAACAAGGGGAACTCTAAGAATGTGAGGCGAGATGGACCACATACATCGAACGTTATGGTGAGTACATAACTTCTTGATGTTATGTGGTCCTATCTCACCTACATTCTTACCCGTGGGACAGCGTCCCCAGCACCTACATCCTGGGTGGCTCAAAGGAAAATACTCCTGAGAACTGTGGAGCCAAAGAAGACCTGCCTCTGGAAACCTAGTCCAATTTGTAATGAGAAACAAATGTGCGAGGGGAAGCCAAAGTAGCCGCAGCACATATATCATCCATTGACAATCTGGCTTGATAAGCTGTGGATGTAGAGACAGCCCTAGTAGAATGAGCCTTTACTGGAAATGGCAGATCCTTTCCTCCTGCATGGTAGACGAAAGAAATGCAACTAGAAATCCATGAGACTGGGGACCCAATTTTGTTTACGGAAAAGGAGACAAATAACTGGTCAGACTTTCGGACATCTTTCGTCCGGTGCAAACAGAAGCGCAATTGTCTGCGTACATCCAGTTGGTGAAATTTAAATTCTGCCTTGTTAGAAAAATGAGGAAAGAACACAGGCAACTCAATGGATTGATTAAGATTAGCTGCGGAAACCACTTTAGGAAGGAAAGAAGGGTTCGGTCCAAGAGACACTCTGTCCTTATGGAAGATTACGTAAGGGGGCTTGATAGAGAGAAGGGTTCAGTCCAAGAGACACTCTGTCCTTATGGAAGATTACGTAAGGGGGCTTGATAGAGAGGGCCTGAATTTGAGACTCACCTTGCCGAAGTGATTGCTATAAGAAGGCTGTTTTCCAGGTCAAAAATTTCAATTCACAGGTAGCTGCAGGCTCGAAAGGTGGTGAAAGTGAGGGCTTGTAGAACAAAATTTGAGATCCCAGGGCATGATAGGCTCGGATACTGGAGGACGGAGTAACAGAGTACCCTTCAGGAAGGCCTTGCAGAGCCTATGCACTATGAGACTAGGTTCATTAGCCACATGGAAATTAGATATCGCTGCCAATTGACTTACGGTAGCTGATGCGGACCCCTGATGGAAGAGCATAGACACACTCCAAGACTGAGGCCACTGGAGCTGTGTAAGGATCAATTCCATGTGCATGGGCCCAAACAGAAAACTTTTTCCATTTACTAGAATAAATCCTCCTAGTAGATGGTTTATGAGAGGACAATAAAATGGGAACCACTGCCGGTGAAAAATTATGAAGCCAAACTAACGATAGATGTGGAGCAGCCAAACTGTCAACCAGAGGGTCATCAGAGATGGGTGAACTGTCCCGACATGTATGCCAGTAAATCTGGTTGGGGGTCCAGAATCCAAGTAGTGTCCACAATATATGGTTGAAGAAAGGGGAACCAGACTTGAAGAGGCCAGTGTGGAGCAATCAGAATCATTCTGCTTCCCAAGGACTGCGCTTTCTGAATCACCTTTGATAGCAAGGGAAATGGAGGGAAAGCAAAGCAGACCGGAGGGCCAATCGTGAACTAGAGCATCCCTGGGTGACTCCCCCTGAGGGGGGGGGGTCAGCATGAAGTAGCTGCTGCATTTGGCATTGAGGGGGCTGGCAAAAAGGTTGCAGCAAGGCTGACCCTACCTGCTGAAGATTCGTTCTGCAACTAGATGATTCAGGGACCACTCGTAAGGCATCAGAATGGCTCTGCTTATCCTGTCCACAATGACGTTGGACTTCCCTGGAATGTGCATTGCCACCAGGAACCTTTGGGATGCTAATGCCCACCGCCACACTCGCATGGCCTTTCTGCACAGGGGGTAAAACCTGGTTCCCCCTTGCTTGCTTAGATACCACACTACGGACATGTTGTCAGAGTGTATTGCAATTGTCCCTATAGGTAAAGAGCTCTGAAGTGCTTGCAATGCAAAAAGCACCGCTCTCATCTCTAGGATGTTGATGTGCAGATGTATCTCATGATCTTGCCATGTGCCTTGGACTGTCCTGCCGAGATAATGCCCCCCCCCACCCCATCTGGGAGACGTCTGTGGTCACTGTGGCAACCAGGATGGGTGGGACGAAGGGTCTTCCCCTGTCCAAATTGCTGGTGCAAAGCCACCAACTGAGATCTTTTTTGCACATGTCCGTGAGCAAAATAGGGTGAGAAAGAGGCAATCTTTGGAGAGACCATTGGACAAAGAGGAGCCATTGAAGAAGCCTCATGTGCAATCTCACTAGAGGGACCAACATAATCATTGCTGCCATGGTCCCCAGGAGTTGGAGAACCCATCTTGCCTTTGCTTTCCTCAGGGGCATGAGGATGTGAATCTGCTGTTGTAAGGCTCTGATCCTCTCTTGCGGTAAAAATGCTCGCATTTGAATGGCGTCTACTCTGCGCTTATAAAACAGGACACGCTGCAAGGGCGACAAGGCAGATTTTTCCCAATTTAGTATTATGCCCAGCTGTTGACATAAGTTGATGGCAGCATCCCTGGTTTGGACTAGTCGATGCCTGGTGGGGGCGGTAAGGGGCCAGTCGTCCAGATACGGAAACACCTGGAATCCCTGACGCCTCAAGTAAGCAGTCACCACTGCCAAACACTTGGTGAACACCCTGGGGGCTGTGGTGAGACCAAAGGGCAGGGCTCGAAATTGGAAATGACTGGCTCCCAGCCAGAAGCGTAGATGGCTCCTGGATGCCCTGTCCATTTTGATATGGTAGTAAGCATACTTGGTCGATGGAGCACATCCATATCTCCTCTCCAAACAGTGGAAGAATAGACTGTAGAGTGACCATATGGCACTTGGACTTCTGTACATGATTGTCAGCTGACAGATCTAATATGGGTCTCAGGTCCCCTGTTCTTTTCGGCACCAAAAAGAATCTTGAGTAAGTCACAATCCGATTTGGTCTGAGGGGACACACTGGATGGCTCCCTTTTCTAGCAGCTTTGAAACCTCTGAGGCTGCTTGATCCCTCTGACTGGGTGGAACGTCTGGGATTTTTCTGATTGGAGGGGGGTTTGAAGTGAATGGAATGAGATCACCTCCGGAAATTATTCGTAATACCCATCGGTCCTGGGTGATGTTTCCCCAGGCTTCTGGATATAACGAAAGTTGACCCCTG
Source organism: Protopterus annectens (assembly GCF_019279795.1). Taxonomy (NCBI): domain Eukaryota; kingdom Metazoa; phylum Chordata; order Ceratodontiformes; family Protopteridae; genus Protopterus; species Protopterus annectens. The sequence goes on from NC_056733.1 coordinate 1,870,525,218, forward strand.
ACTGGCTCCGGATAAGCACAGTCAGGCACTCCCTCAGGAACGAGAGTAGGGGGAGCCACGAAAGGATTCGTGGTCTCCCGAATTGCGGGGGCCCCCTCTGCCTCTAGGGCAGCGTCTCCCTGAATAACCTCCCCCTCCTCTGCCTCTGAAGGGGGGACTCACCTTGTGCGGCAGGAAAAAACCTCTGTGATTTCTTGAACCTCATCTTCCCACCTCGCTGGGCCTTGGAGTAAGGCCTAGAAGGAAGGGGAAAAACGGACCCCTACAGCAGACAGGGTCTTTCCCTCTTGCTCGCACCTGGTGAGGGTGTCTTTCACTTTGGTTCCGAATAAAGAGGAACCATCAAAGGGGGCGTCTGACTTGAAGGCCTCCGCGAAGTGACACAGGCGCAGCCAGGCTTGCCTTCTAAGGGCGACTCCTGAGCTCACTGCCCTACTCGCTCCTTCAGCTGCATACAAAATGAGCTGTATAGAGGAGTTGACAATGGAATTAAGGGTAGATACCTGGGTGTTGACCGACTGAGCCACCGCCTCAGGGAAATTACCTGCAAGAGTATCGCCTAGCTCCTTGAGGAGATCTCGCTGGAGCAGAGTGAAATGGGACAGACAGTTCAGCGACGGTAAGGTAAAGGTCGCCGACGAGAGTGTACACTTCCTGTACCGATCCACAGTCCTAGACTCTTGTTAGGAGGATGGACCGAGAAAGAGATCTCTGCTACCTCCTGGGTGGCCACCGCCATCATGGCATCTACAGGGACTCCTTTAGACAGAAACTCCTTACCCTGGGGAGCAGAAAGAAACTTGTTGGGATGCCTGGGTACAGACAGAGTCAGGGTTTTCCCACACCCTTCGACAGATCAAAGCTAGGAGCTCGAAGGGTGGAGACACCCAGGAGGTGAAAGGCTGAGCACCAAAGGCCTTAAGGAAGGGGCTTTGGACGGCCAGTCACCTCCGTTTCAGTATCTCCAGGATATCGGAGAAGGAAACAGAGGATGACTTGGGGGACCCCTACAAATCCTCAAGGTCAGTATCAGAAGTGAGGGACTTATCCTGGGAGTCCATCCGCTTCCTCTTGCACGTTTTCGTTCTGGGAGGCGCCTCAGGCATGAACTCTGAAGGGCCTTCAGAAAGTTGGGGACCACTCGTGGGGTTATCCCTAGGGCCTGGTGCTCTGCTGTCCATAGATAGGTGGTGATCAGAGGCTCTCACTGGAGTGGTGGGGGAACAGTTACTGATCCACCTGATGTAACTGACGAACTGGCCAGCACAGTCCGCATGGCCTCAAAAGGCAGCCCCCCCCCCCCCCCCCCCGAGTCAGAGGACCGGCCAGCCTCCGAGACCACGACAGGAATCGGAATCCTCCGAGCTGAGGCACTGAGAGGGAGGCGCGGAACTGAAACATGTCCCGATATGTCCCCCTCGGGCCCAACAGAAGAATCCAGTCCAGAACCCAGAGGACGGAGCAGACGGGGGTCGGAGCTGATGTCTGTACCGAAGGAGCCGGAGGGCCCATCGGAACCGACCTAGGAACATCATACGGCGTGGAACACTCCGGCTCCAAAGACAGAGATGCGCTCGGTGGAGGAATGATCGAAGAGATCGGGACGGGCTCCAGAGCCGACTGGGCCAGGGCAAAAAACAATTTAGCCAAAACCGGTGACTGGAGGAGTCTCTGGACCACCCTATCAACATCCATAGCCGAAAGGGGCCTGGAGGATTTGGAGGACAGGGAGGGAGATCGGGATCTCCTCTCAGGAGAGACTGGTTTGAGACTTGCCGATTGGCTCTGAAGGGGTTCCAAACTAATTGGAGCTGACGCCGGATCCACCAATACAGATACCTCCTGTGGCCCAGAGGACAGTGGACCCGCGGAAGTCGAAGCACTTTTTTTAAAGACTTTCTCCAGAGGCTCCGATGAAGCTGACGGAGCTGGAGATCTTTTCTTAGCCTTGGAAGACTTGGCTTTACTGCTGAGAGAAGAATCCAAATCCTCTTCGAAAGAGGGTTTCAACAGTCCCTTTAAAATTAGCTTATTCTTTCGCTCCTGGAGCACTCTGGGACTGAAAGCATGACAAAAACTGCAGGACTCCTGCAGGTGAATAGCTCCTAAGCAGTAGACAGACAGAATGACCATCTGTTATTGACATTTTATATCCGCATTTAGAGCGCTGTACATACACAGGGAACACACAAAACCAGATGCCCAAACCTCTAATTTAAACGGTTGGGAACACAGAGGTAACGACCAAACCTCTAACTTAAACGGTTGGTAAGAGGACGACGGACTAGGTCCTCTAACTAAAAAAAATGGGCCTAGCCCGAGGGGACAGTTAGCGGGATACTTACAAACATGCCATCAACTAAAACAAAAACAATAGAGTAGCTATGAAAATAGCTTTTGGTTTATGAGGAAAAACTTTTTCTTAATACAAGAAAAAAAGTACTTTTCCGCAGCCAAAGCGAGACCACGTCCTAGCTACACGAGCGGCAAATGAGATCTGGGGATATGGAGGCGTGCACCATGGGATACCTGCTTAGCCCAGCCAATGAAAGACTGCGAGCTAGAAAAGTTGGCAGAGTCGGAGCAGATATTTGGCTCCGAACCCACGGGTGAGAATGTAGGAGAAATATAACCACATAACATGCAGGGTTTTTGTGGCCACCTGTCTGAAGTCAGTCACCAAATGAATTTGCTTTTCTGCATAAGGAAAGCCATCTGGGCAGTTGTATTCAAGCTTGCACCCAGGAATGTAATCCTTTGAGAGGGTACCAGTTCAGATTACTTTTCATTTATGGTATACCCTAGATAGGTCAGAACTCTTTACAAACGCCAGATGTTTTAGAAGAATGGCCTGGCTTTCTGCCTGAATTAGACAATTGTCCAGGTATGGATATATTTGAATATTTCTTTGCCTGCAAAATGCAATTACTGGAGCCAGGCACTTTGTGAATACCCTGGGTGCAGTAGACAAGCCAAAGGGCAATGCAGAGAACTGATTATGCATGCAGCCTGCTTTGAAGCGTAGGAGTCTTCTGCAAGATTCCCTGATTGGGATATGCAAGCCTTTTTTTAAGTAGAGAGTTGCCAACCAGGCCAGTAACTGGTGAAGAGTCAGCATCTTGAATTTTGGAATGTCCAGAAAGGTGTTTAGAGTAGACCGGTCCAAAATTGGTCGCCATGATTTGTCTTTTCTGGGTACCAGGAAAAGTCTGCAATAGAAACCTTGTCCCAGTTCCTCTTCTGGTACTGAATAGCCCCCATGTTTAAGAGGGAAAGTACTTGCTCCTGAGCCTCTGCCCACTGATTTGGGAGCAGATCTGGCCACCCGTTTGGAGTTGGCAGCATGTGGAAATGAAATCTGTATCCCTGGGAAACTATTTAAAACCCATTTGTCCTGGGTTGTAAGTTGCCAGTTTCTTTAATGAAGAGCCAGTTTATCCCCCCCCCCCCCCAAGGGGAACTTGGCAATTTCAAAAGGGAAGTCGAGACAGTTTACCATAGGGTGGGTGCAAATGTTTCCAGATTTGAAAGTGGAAGCATCCCATTGCTTAGTTCTGAAAGTCCCTTGGGACTGAAACCTGGTGCTTTTGGAATGTCTGGGTTTGGCCATAGTGGCTCTGGAAGGAGCTGTAAAGGACCAGTTCTTAGTAGGCCAATGCCTACTAAAACTAGGAGGTTGCACTTGTAAGAAATCTTTCACAATTTGCATAGATTTAGCTTTCTCTTCCATCTTTTTTAGAACTTCTTCAGCCTTATTGCCAAATAGGCGGTCCTGCTGTAAAGGAGCATCCAAACGTGGTCCTGCTGTAAAGGAGCATCCAAACGTTTTGCTTTAACATGATCAGGCAGAGATTGCTCCTTAAGCCAAGCATGCCTTCTAAGCACAGACCTAGTAAAAAGCAGCCCTGCAAGAGGCCTCTAAAGAATCAAAATCACATTGCAAAGTATGTTTGCCAACTTGTTCAGCTGAATGCAATAAATCATGCAAATCATTCTCCACACAGTCAGAAAAAACATCAAATTCTGTTTAAGCAGTCCCATGATACGCTGTTGATATTTTAGCATATGAAATTGACAGTTTAAAGCCCCGATTGCTAAGGTTGCAGAAGTATAAACCTTTTTACCCCATCTATCCAGCGCCCTGGAGTCTCTATCAGAAGGGGTAGGATTTTTAGCAGTAGAAGCCTTAATGCCCTTGGGCACCTGAGAAATGGTTTCAGGGTCCACAACAAGATTCTTGAAAAGGAATTTGTGGGAGTCAGGAGCCCTGTAGTACCCGTCTGGTTTGCTAGGGGCTGGAGGCAAGGAATCAGGGGCCATACCGGATTCCAAAAACACAACAATATCGAGTACAGGAGATACTGCCAAAGGCCTATGCTGAGAGGAAGAAAATCCCTAAGCCTCTTTTTGGATTCATAGAAATCCTGACTTTCCCAGTGGAAATGCTCCCTTAAGGTATGTAAAGTTTACCCAAAAGAGAAATCCTCAGGTGGAGAAGCAGAGGGAATGGAATCCTCTGCATCACAGTCCTCATAAGTAGGTATGGACAAATCCAGATCATCAGAAGAGTCAGAAGAGAGAGTCCTGTTCAGAAGATTCATAGTCAAATTCAATCCTAGGCCGCTTGGGGGGGGGGGGGGGGGTTGACTAACCCTGATTAGAGTAATTAAATCTTCAGCCATTTTGATAATTTGCTTTTTAGGCATAGGGGCCTGAACATGTGCCCTGGGCATCATTTTTTTAGACATAGATAGAGATTTAGGCCTCAGCACTGAAGTTGGAGTCAGTTTAATATGCAAGTCTGTAGGCCTGAATACACCCTCAGAAGCCGGCGCTTGCTCACCGGCTCCAGACCCATCCAAGGTAAAGACATCCGCAGGTTCCATATGTGAAGTATCTCATGGCATACCGGACTCCGAATGGGTCTCAGTAGAGGCCTGCGAATCAGAAGTAGCGGGTTATCAGGGGCTGTGAAAGCGCCAGAGCATCAGCGAACTGGCAACTGGCTTAGAAGCGTCGTCAGCAGTTTTGGACCTCAACGGCCTGTCTTTCTTTGCGTTTTTTCAGTATTCCGGTAGTCGGATGGCTAACTGACATCATTTCTGGATAATTAAACTGAGAACCAAAATATTTTGAAGCAAAAATGTACAGACGATGGACAGTGCGCCGATTAAATAAAGCACAAAACCGACAGCAAAGTACGTCGTGGTCAGGGCCTAGGCAAGGAATACAGTACAAATGAAAGTCCTTATGAGATATTTGCTTCCCACAAGTAATACAATTAACTTTTAATGACATCGGTAAGGAGCAAGAAAAAGTTTCCCCAATGGGGTACTTAGCTTTTAGTTGAAGATTTCGGTTCTGAAACTCAAAAACGAAAATTTCAGGAGTCGGCTGACCGGCACTTGCGAACTGCTTCTGCTTCGGGCACCACGCAGCAAGAAAGACTGATGTAATGGTGTCAGCTGCGTGTTTTATACCCCTGACGTCATGGAAGAAGAGATGGAGACCAACACAGGACCCAAGACTTTGTTAATCAGGCCGACTGAGGCCAACCTGCCAGATTACCCAAATGTAAGGACTGCAACAGTGAAACATGAACATCTTCTCATCCTTCTTACTGTTAAAGGAAACAATGGTTCCCTCTCTGCTATCTTTGAGCCTATGGAATGTTTTTAAAGGAAATCTGGTCCAATATTTAAATGATGGTAAAATAAAAATACACGTCTTTTCAATTCTATTAATTTGAATGAGATTTACCAAATATACTGTTCAAGAGGGTAAAGTAACAGATTTAGGAATATTGGCTAACATTAGCTACAATAGATTTTTAACTATAATAAATTTAGTCACCTTAAAGAAACTCAAATGGATCAACTTTTTCACTATGGAAAACAGGCTATTAAAATGATTTTACCAAAGATGTGTATTATTCTGTCTCTCTTTAATCACCCCCCTCTAAATCATACAGAAAAGATTTAAATTCACTGACCTTAACTTTTTTTTTTGGTTTCCTAATAGAGTAGCACTAGCACATCATATGAGAAATTGGTCTAATTGGGGAAATTAGTCTACCAGATTTAGAAGTGTACTCAGTCTTCTGTAATTAACTAACTATTTCTGTACCAGTATTAGTCAGCCAAATGGGAAAAAAAAGAAATAGTTTGTTTTAATACTGGTAAGTTATCTAATACTAATACAATGCTAATATTAAAACTCAAATAAATGTATTTAAAAGATTTCACAACCAATTTTCAAAAATGTACTTCTCATTACGTGTCACTTCTATTAAAAAGACGTTTAAAAAGACGTTTACAAAGTTTATCTATAGACATCCAGCTTATAAGGCTTGGATGTTCCTTTTTTCCTATTGCTTTTACACACAGTAATATTTCTTCTTCAAAATAAACCTAAGATGATGTTATGTAAAGAAAAGGATCTAATTTATTGGTTTCAACTGTTGACTAATGATAAAAGTAATTACAAAATTCAATTTAATAAACATGACTTTAATAATGTGTGGTTGGAAATGCAATCTTGTAAACAGTTTGTGATAGTAAAATTGACCTTATGTCACCAAATACAAGAACTACTGTACCCAAGTTTTTAAATTATTAGTAATCTCCATACAGCAGAATTTACCTATTAATGGTATGCCTTCTAAAATATATAAAGTAATTCGCAATAAAAGTTGAGAAGTATTGTGATTACTTTGTGTCAGAAGGGCATCCGGAGTAAAACATTTGCCAAATGAGATATGCAGAAACAATGCATATTTATATACCGGATCGGTCGTGGCCCTGGTTAACGACCGCCACCAGTACTCTTAGCCAACAGGGTGCTGGCAGAAATTGGGCTACTGTTGGCCGAAGGAGAAGAGGGGGAAGGCATGCCTGAATGCAGGAAGAGAAGAGAAAGGTTAGGAGTGTGGTAGTGATGGTACGAACTTTGAATGTTGACAGCATGACTGGTATAGGGAGAGAGCTAGCTGATATGATGGAAAGAAGGAAGGTTGATATACTGTGTGTGCAAGAGACCAGGTGGAAGGGAAGTAATGCCAGGTGTATTGGAGGTGCGTTCAAATTGTTCCATCATGGTGTGGATGAGATGAGAAATGGGGTAGGGGTTATACTGAAGGAACAGTATGCCAAGAGTGTTTTGGAGGTGAAAGAGTGTCAGACAGAGTGAGGTTTATGAAGCTGGAAAGTGATAGTGCAATGATGAATGTTGTTAGTGCATATGCTCCGCAAGTTGGGTGTGCGATGGATGAAAAAGAAAACAATTTGGAGCGAGTTGGATGAAGTGGTGATGACTGTACCAAAGGGTGAGAGAGTGGTGACTGGAGCAGATTTCAATGGGCATGTTGGTGAAGGGAACAGAGGGGATGAGGAAGTGATGGGTAGGCATGGTGTTGAAGAAAGGAATGCAAAAGGTCAGATGGTAGTAGATTTTGCAAAAAGGATGGACATGGCTGTGGTGAAAATGTATTTTAACAAGAGGGAGGAGCACAGGGTTACATACAAGAGTGGAGGGAGATGCAGACAGGTGGATTATATCCTATGCAGGAGGGCCAGTTTGAAGGAGATTGGCGACTTTAAAGTGGTGAGGGGGGAAAGTGTAGTTAGGCAGCATAGAATGGTGGTCTGTAGAACGACTGTGGTGATTCAAGAAGAGGAGTGAGGGCAGCACCAAGGATCAAATGGTGGAAACTGAAAAAGGGTGATTGTGAGGTGAGTTCAGAGAAGAGTTAAGATGGGCACAGGGTGGCAGTGAAGAGTTACAGAACAGCTGGGTAACTCCAGCAGAGCTAGTAAGGGAGACTGCTAGAAAGGTGCTTGGTGTGACATCTGGACAGAGGAAGGAGGACAAGGAGACCTGGTGGTGGCGGAATGAGGAAGTACAGGAGTATACAGACAAAGAGGTTGGCAAAGAAGTAGGATGGTCAGAGAGATGAAGCAAGTAGACAGGAGTATAAGGAGATGAGGTGCATGGCAAAGAGGAAAAAAAAAAAAAAGACTAAGGATAAGGCGTACGGAGAGTTGCATGAAAGGATGGACACTAAGGAAGGAGAAAAGGACTGATGAATAAAGAGAGAGAAGGTTGGATGATGTAGGGATAGTGAATCAGGCAGTGCAACGGATTAGCAAGGAGGAAGTAAGGATAGCAATGAAGAGGAAGAAGAATGGAAAGGCTGTTGGCCCAGATGACATACCTGTGGAAGCTTGGAGGTGTTCAGGAGAAATGGCAGTAGAATTAACCAGATTTAATGAAATCTTGGAAAGTGAGAGGATGCCCGAGGAGTGGAGAAAAAGTGTTTTGGTACTGATTTTTAAGAAGGGTGATGTGCACAGCTGTAGTAACTACAGAGGGATAAAACTGATCAGTCACAGCATGAAATTATGGGAAAGAGGAGTAGAAGCTAGGTTAAGAAGGGAGGTGATCAGCAGTATGGTTTCATTCCAGGAAAGAGCACTACAGATGCAATGTTTGCTCAGAGTGTTGATGGAGAAGTACAGAGAAGGTCAGAAGGAATTGCATTGCGTCTTTGTGGACTTAGAGAAGTCATAGGACAGGGTGCCTAGGAGTTGTGGTACTGTATGAGGAAGTTGGGAGTGGCAGAGAAGTATGCAAGAGTGGTACAGGATATGTACAAGGGTAGTGTGACAGCAGTGAGATCTGCAGTGGGAGTGACAGATGCATTTAAGATGGAGGTGGGATTACATCAAGGATCAGCTCAGAGCCCTTTCTTATTTGCAATGGTGATGAAAAGGTTGACAGACTAGATTAGACAGGAGTCCCCGTGGACTATGATGTTTGCAGATGACACTAATATGTAGTGAGAGTAGGTTGAAGAGACCCTGGAGAGGTGGAGATGTGCTCTAGAGAGGAGAGGAATGAAGGTCAGCAGGACTAAGACAGAATTGCATGTGCATCAATGAGAGGGAGGATAGAAGAATGGCGAGGATGCAGTCAGTAGAGTTGGCGAAGGTGGACGAGTTTAAAATACTTGGGATCAACAGTTCAGAGTATTGGCAAGTGTGGAACAGAGGTGAAGAAGAGAGTGCAGGCAGGGTGAAGAAGAGCGTTAGGAGTGATTTGTGACAGATGAGTACCAGTAAGAGTGAAAGAGAAAGTCTACAAGGGGGTAGTGAGACCAGCTACGTTATACAGGTTGGAGACAGTGCATCGACAAAAAGGCAGGAGTCAGAGCTGGATGTGGCAGAGTTAAAGATGTTAAGATTTGAACTGGGTGTGACGAGGATAGACAGGATTAGGAATAAGTATATTAGAGGGTCAGCCCAGATTGGATTGTTTAGAGAGAAAGCCAGAGAGGCGAGATTGCATTGGTTTGGACATGTGCTGAGGGATGCTGGGTATATTGGGAAAAAGGATGCTAAGAATGAAGCTGCCAGGTAAGAGGAAAAGCGGAAGGCCTAAGATAAGGTTTTTGTATGTGGTGAGAAAGGACATGCAGGTGGTTGGTGTGACACAGCAAGATGCAGAGGACAGGAAGAAATGGAAACAGATGATCTGCTGTGGCAACCCCTAATGGGAACAGCCAAAGGAAAAAAAAGAAGATTGTGATTACTTCACTCGTTAATAATTATCCCCCCAGTGATAAAAGAACAACTCTGGTATCATCTAAACTGAGTCAGTTTAGAGACTGTGGAGTTGGTATATTTTTAATTTGGAGGGTGTTGTCCCCCATACAAGGAATATTTTCTGTTTCTGACATTTTCTATGAAATGATATTTAATGACGTGCTTTCAAAATTCATATATATTTTTTTTTAAACTATTTGTGACTAAATGAAAAGAAAATTTACAATTTATGCAAGTGCTGTAGAAGAGAAAGAAAAAAGTTATGTACTCACCATAACTATGCATCTGTGTTATCCACTTTCATTCTTCCTCAACAAATGGGTAATGGGTCTCTGATTTGACCTCAGCTGCTTTTCTCTAGATTCTTGGATCCAACTCTCGAGCTCCTCCCTTTACTCATAATGCCCCCAAATACTGCATTACCTCAGATCAAGTTTGTCATTATAAATTTCCTAGGCTGATGTGTACTAAGAAGATGCAAACAGTATATGTACAGAACAGGGGCTTAGACAGGAACTACAGCTCCTAAACTTAATCAGATCAATCCCAAAGGCATAGATAGGGGGAAGGAAGTCAAGAACAACAACGGACACAATAGTTATAAAGAAGTACATAACTTTTATACGTGATCTTTTCATTCATTCCTCAATGAATGGGACAGAGTCCCCACCTACGATAATCTTGGACGGCACTCATGAAAGGCTGTTCTGGAGAACCGCAGAACCAAATGCAGCCCATGTTTCTGGAGAGGATATCCAGCTTGTAATGAACAATAAATGTGTGAGCATTAGACCAAGTGGCAGCGGCACAAATGGAAGCTCTGGTCCAGAAGGCATACAATGTAGCCATACATCTAGGAGGGTGCTTTTGGAGGTTTGGGAAAGTGTAAACCTCAAACGTAAATCTTGGAAATACCTTAGTCAAATGGATAACAGACTGGGAAAACCAGTGCTCAAAAGTTACAATCTGTTACTGGTAAAGGAAACAAACTTGGTCAGTTTTCTAAATTCCTTCGTTGTATGAAAGCAGAAACTAAGCTGCCTATGTACATCTAAATAAGCGAAACATGTATTCTCCTTTATTGTCAAAATTTGGAAAGACTGCCAAATTGATAAAGTACAGTTGTGTACACTTACATAAATGATAAATGTAGATGTCAAGAGTGTACTCACTGTTGCAGTCATTACATTTGGGTTATCTGCTTGCAGGTAGCCCTCAGTCGGCCTGATTAACAAAGTCTTGGGTCCTGCATCGGTTGCAGTCTCTTTCGTGACGTCAGGTCGTCAGGGGTATAAAAACATGCAGCCGACGTCATTACATCAGTTTCTTACCCCAGATGTCAGGTGCCACCCTAATGGGAAGTAATTAAATCTATAAATATACAAGGTTATACCTCAAACAAAAAAGCAAACACACCAGAAATCTTTTAAGCATTGAAAAGGAGAGAGAAGAGTTATAGCAAAACGAAGTCAGGGGGCTGGAGGGAGGGTAACCAGGACTGTAACAGTGAATACACGCGAACATCTACATTATGGTAAGTGTATATAACTGTACTAGGTTCTTCGGTTTCACTGCTGCAGTCATTAAATTCCTCCTCCCATCCTTAGCTTTGGGAATCTACCCTAATGTAAATAGCATTAGGACCGGCTATAAGGCCCTGCAAAACTGCAGTGGCAAAGCTAGCTCTGGATTTAGAGAAAATTGGCAAATGGTAATGCTTGGTGAAAGTATGTACAGAACTCCAGGTAGCAGATTCTAGGATGTCCCTGGTAGGTATGCCTCTGAAAAAGGCTGTAGAGGTAGATGCAGCCCTGCTCGAGTGGGATCTGATCCCCTGTGGGACAGGCTTTCCATGGTGCTTACAGCAGAAGTGAATGCAATGGCCTATCTATTTGGAGACGGTTCGCTTTGAAATAGCCTTCCCCTATGTCCCTGCAGCAAATGCCACCAGAAGTTGAGATTTACTTTGAGGTTTAGACCTGTCCAAGTAGAATCTAAGTTGTCTGTGCACATCTAATGAGTGCAATATCCATTTCCCTGTTCTGTGGATTAGGAAAGGAGGTAGGCAAATGAATGGACTGATTAGGCCACACTGGATACCACCTTTGGCATGAAAGAGGGATTGGTCCTGAGGGACACCCTGTCTGCATGAAAGATGACGAAAGGCTCCACTGCCATAAGGGCCTGTAATTCAGATACCCTTCTTGCTGGCGATTGCTAAAAGGGAAGCTGTTTTCCAAGAAAGGAATTTTTAAATCTGCAGTAGCAGTTGGCTCAAAAGGAGGAATGGCGAGTTTCTCCAATACAAAGTTATGGCGAGTTTCTTCAATACAAAGTTAAGGTCCCAGGCCGGAGTTGGAGCTCTCCTGGGTGGTCTTAAGACTTTTGGCCCCTCTGAAGAACGGCTTGAGCAGTGGAAGAGAGAGGAGAGGGGAGGTCCTGTGTTATAATGAGCTGAACTGGCTGAGGCGTGAACTATTGAGGAAAAAAACAGGCCCTTGTGAAACATCCCCGTTAAGTATTGTAAAGTATGAGGTAAATTGGGCACTGCTGTGCTAATCCCTTGAGATTGGTTCCAGGCACAGAATCTTTTCCATTTTTCAGCAGATTTTCTAGTACTAGGCCTCCTCGCCTCGAAAATGACATCCATCACTGGTTTACTGAGGGATGGTAAAGGAGAGCTTAGGTAATTAGCCAGGCTGCTAGGTTCAGTATTTGAAGCAGAGCGTGCAGAATCTGGTTCTCCTGTTGAGACAGCAGGGTAGGAGTCTGAGGCAGGTGCCATGGGGCCCAACAGTGACCCACTGCACAGGAGGGGGTACCAGTGTTGGTGTGGCCAGGCTGGTGCAATCAAAATCATCCTGGATTCATCTTGTTTGATCTTTAGTAGTACTTTGGAGAGCAGAGGCAGAGGAGGAAAGGCATAAACTGATTGTCCATCAGCTGGAAAAACCTGAGCATCCATTTTCCAAGCTTATCTGTGGGGAGTCCTTGCACAATTTTTTTCCAATTGATAGTTCTGGGGGGAGGCAAAAAGGTCCATCTGGGCTCCCCAATTGCTTGCCAACATGTTGAAAATCCTTGGTTCCAGTTTCCACTCGTGTGGGTCCATGAGGGTTCTGCTTAGTCCATCTGCCAGTGTATTTAGTTTTCCTGGCAGGAATTGAGCTTGCAGATGTACTTGGTAGCTCAAGGCTGTGTTCCACAATGCCATGGCTAGTCTGCAGAGGGGGTAAGAATGTGTACCCTCTGCTTGTTTATGCACCACATAACAGTGGTGTTGTCTGTCTTTATCATTAATTTTCCTGGAAGAATGTGGTCCTTGAAGGCTGTCAGAGCATTCTATACAGCTAACCTTTCTTTAGGATTGATGTGAAGGTGCATTTGAATTGGGTTCTATTTGCCCTGAATGCACTTTCCTGCCAGGTGCGCCCCCCCCCCCCCATGTACAGTCTGATGCGTCTGTTAGGGTTTGGGCAGCAGGGGGTAGTGTGAATGTTAGTACCTTGCTTTGGTGGCAGGCCTCTGCCCACCAAAGGAACTCTATGCGTAGACAAGGAATGATAGGAATCATTGCTTCTAGATCCTGAGAATGTGGATACCATTGTAGTTTCCTCATATGCAGTCTTACATATGGAATTAGAAGAATGCAGGAGGCCATGAACCCGAAGGCTTGTAGTATTTGCCTTGCAGACAGCAGGGTTTTTGTGACCACTTGTTTGAAGTAGGCTGTCAAGTGAATTTGTTTCTCTGGCATGAGGAAAGCCATCTGGGATGTTGTATTCAAGCGTGCTCCCATGAATACCATTTGTTGACAGGGTACCAGGTGTGACTTATTTTTGTTAACGGTGTACCCCAGACAAGTTAGCACCCTCTGTACAAAAGCCAGATGGGTTCAAAAGTAAGCCCTGGTTTTCTGCCTGAATTAGACAATCGTCCAGGTATTGGTATATTTATATATTTCTTTGCCTGCAAAATGCAATGACTGGAGCTAGGCACTTTGCGACTACCCTGGGCGCAGTAGATAAGCCAAAGGGCAGTGCAGAGAATTGATGGTGCTTTGAAGCATAGGTATCTTCTGCAAGATTCCCTGACTGGGATGTGCAGGTATGCTTCCTTTAAAATTTAGTGTTGCCAACCAGGCATCTTTGCTTAGCATAGAAGCAACTGGTGAAGAGTCAGCATCTTGAATTTTGGAATCACCAGAAAGGTGTTTAGACTAGGCAGGTCCAGGATAGGACGCCATGAATCGTCTTTTCTGGGTAACAGGAAAAAAACTTGAGTAGAAACCTTGTCCCTTTTTCTCTTCTGGTACCAACTGAATATCCCCTATGCAAGAGAGTATTTGATTTTGGGCCTCTTCCCACTGCTTTGGAAGTAGATCCGGCCAACCGCTTGGAGTTGGTGATGTGTGGAAGTGAAATCTGTATCCTTGGGACACTATATTAAAAACCCATTTGTCCTGGGTAATGAGTCCCCAGTTCTTTGCATGAAGTGCAATCTTTCCCCCGAAAGGGGCAGTCAGTTGAGAAGTGCTTAGAAGTTTTAAAAATAAGCCATTGAGGCAGTTTACCATAGGGGGAGTTTTATTACTCCCAAATTTGGAAGTGGAGGCCCCCCACTGCTTAGTCTTGTGCATCCCCTGGGACTGAAGCCAGGGTGCTCATCTGGATTTGGACTGAAGGTCTGGAAGAGGCAGGAAAGGACCAATTCTTAGAAGGCCAATGCCTACTAAATCTTGGAGGCTGGAGGTTGTACTTGTAAAAAGTCTTTAAAGTTTGCATAGATTTAGTTTTTTCCTCCATCTTTTTAAGAACTTCTTTTGCCTTGTTGCCAAACAGGTGGCCCTGATTTAAGGGAGCATCCAATAATTTCACTTAAACATGATCTGGCAAGGATTGCTCCTTAAGCCAAGCGTGCCTTCTAAGTACAGACCCAGTTACCGCAGCCCTGCAAGATAGTAAATCAAAACCACATTGCAATGTATGTTTACCAACTTGTTCAGCAGAATGCATAAAATCCTGCAAATGCTTATTTTCAGCACAATCAGGAGTCATCATTTTCTGTTTAAGCAATCCAATAATATGCAGCTGCCACCAACATATGAAACTGGCAATTCAAAGCCCTAATGGCCAAAGTTGCAGAAGCGGAGAGGGGGTAGGATTTTTGGCAGTAGTAGCTTTAATGCCCTTGGGTCCCTGTGAAATGGTTTCAGGATCCACAGTAGGATATTTGAAAAGGAACTTGTGAGTGAGTCAGGAACCCAACCCTGTAATAATCTATCAGGTTTTCTGGAAGCAGGAGGTAAAGAGTCAGGGGCCATGCTAGATTCCGAAAAGGCATCATCAACAATGTCCAGTACAGGAGATATAGCTAAAGGCCTGTACTGGGGAAGGAGTAAGAAATCCCCAAGCCTCTTTTTAGAAACAGAAAAATCTGATTTTCCCAACGAAAAAGCTACAGAATTATGCAAGGTTTCACCAAAAGAGAAATCCTCTTGAGGGGGGGGGGGGTGGGGGGAGCAGAGGGCATAGAGTCCTCAGCATCAAAATCCTCATAGGTAGATGAGGGTAAATCCTGGTCATCAGAGGAAACAGAAATTTCAGAATCCTGGTCAGAAGTATCATAAGCAAACTCAGTCCTAGGTCTCTTTAGAGAGGGAAGGTTGGCTTCCCCTGATTAAAGTAACAAGGTCTTCAGTCATTCTTATAATTTGTTCTTTAGGCATAGAGGCTTGACCATGTGGTCTGGTCAGTTTTCTAGGCATGGTTTGAGTTTTAGGCCTTGAAGAAGATGGTGCCAGTTTAATATGCAAGTCAGTAAGCCTGAATACACCCTCAGAAGAGTACAGTTTTGTACCTACCATAAATGTAGATGTTCGAGGATCCACATTGCTGCAGTCCTAACTATTGGGTAGTCCGCTGTCCAGTCGGCCCGAATACCAAAGTATATGGCTGACGTCGGTCAAGGCGCATTAGACTGACGTCAGTACGTCAGGGTACTAATGCGCATGACCGACGTCATATCCTCAGTCTTTTCTTGCCCCAGATGTCAGAAGACCCTAAAAAGACAAGGCCAATACCAAAAACTCCAAACATACCTGCATCAAAAATATGTACAATATATACAAAAGTACCAGAATATAACCTCACCTACACAACCACCCCTAAACACAGAGGGGAAGGAGGGAGGGTAAATTGGACTGCAGCAATGTGGATCCTCGAACATCTACATTTATGGTAGGTACAAAACTGTACTATGTTCTTCATTCCACATTGCTGCAGTCCTAACTATTGGGTAGAATCCCAAAGCAGAGGTAAGGGAGGCTGGCAAATCATAAGGAAACAGGAGCTGACAACAAGCCTTGCAAAATAGCTGTGGCAAAACCAGCCCTAGACTTAGAGTAGAGAGGAAGGTGATAATGCTTAGAGAAAGTATGCACTGAACTCCAAGTAGCTGCCTCCAAAATATCCTTAGTTGCCAGCCCCTTAGAAATGCTGTTGAAGTGGCAGTAGCCCTAGTGGAATGAGGCCTAATCCCAGCTGGAATCTCCTTGCCATGATGGGAATAACAAAATGCAATGCAAAACCCAATCCACCTAGAAATAGTTTGTTTTGACACAGGCTTGCCCTGCGAACTCAAAGCAAAAGAAACAAACAACTGCTGAGACTGCCTAAAATCCTTAGTCCTGCTTAAATAATAACGCAATTGCCTGTGTACATCTAAAGTGTGCAAAATCTTTTCCCTTTATTTTGGGGATCTGCATAAAAAGTAGGCAAATGAATAGTTTGGTTTAAAGCCACACTAGAAACCACCTTAGGCATAAAGGAAGGATTAGTACGTAATGATACCCTATCCTTATGAAAAATCAAAAAAGGCTCAACCGCCATAAGGGCCTGCAACTCAGAAACCCTTCTTGCAGAAGTAATGGCCAACAATAAAGCAGTCTTCCATGACAAGTATTTCAAGTCAGCAGTAGCCGCAGGCTCAAAAGGTTGTAGAGTAAGTTTCTCCAACACAAAATTGAGATCCCAAGCAGGAGTAGGAGCTCTACGTGGGGGTCTTATATTCTTTGCCCCTCTAAGAAATTGCTTGAACAAAGGATGCGAAAACAATGGTGGATCACAATCATAGTGAGCTGAAATTGCTGCAGCATGAACCTTAATGGAAGAGAAAGACAAACCTTTGTCCAATAACTCAGTAAGATATTGAAGAGCCACACTCAAATTAGGCTCAGAAATCTCCAAATTGTTTGCTGCACTCCAAAATAAAAATCTCTTCCATTTTTCTGAGTACACCTTCCTTGTACTAGGCCTTCTGGCTTCCATAATCACATTTAAAACTTGTTGAGGAAGTTGAGACCTGCTGTGTTTCAAAACAGAATATGCCAGGCTGTTAGATGAAGAGATTGAAGCTTGACATTGAGCAGGTGACCGTCCCTCTGAGACAACAGGTGTGGAATCAAAGGTAAAGGCCATGGAGGATTCCTTACCAGACTCCTTAGTAATGGGTACCAGTGTTGCAGAGGCCAATCTGGAGCTATTAAAATCATCCTTGGCTTGTCTTGTCTGACCTTTAGGAGCACCTTTGGGAGAAGAGGCAGAGGTGGAAAGGCATACACATGAAGATTTTTCCAACTGAAAGAAAGAGCATCCACTTTCCAAGCTGTGTGATGAAACCTCTTTGTGCAAAACTTTGGCAGCTGGTGGTTTAGAGGAGAAGCGAACAGATCTATGTCTGGAGTTCCCCATGACACTGTCAATTTTTGAAATACATGAAGATCCAGTTTCCACTCGTGGGGATCCATGATTTGTCTGCTTAACACATCTGCTAAGGAGTTCTGTGCTCCTGGCACAAACCTTGCCTGAAGAGTTAGTTGCAAGCTGAGCGCAGTCTCCCATAAAATCATTACTTGCCTGCACAACGGGTAAGAATGTGTTCCCCCTTGTTTGTTGATGTACCACATGACAGTTGTGTTGTCTGTTAGAATCAACACCTGCCCTGGAAGAAGTAACTTCTTGAAAGCCATTAATGCAAACTGGACTGCTAACATCTCCTTCATGTTGATATGTAGATGCTGTAGTCTGGCAGGCCACTTGTCTTGTATCCACTTTCCATTTAGATGAGCTCCCCAAGCAATGTCTGAGGCATCTGTCGTTAGAATCTGACTCGCCTCTGGCCGGGTCACAGAGAGTCCCTTGTTTAGGTGACATTCCTGAGCCCACCACAAAAATTCCTTTTGAATGCAAGGTATTATTTGAATGACAGTGTCCAATTCCTGGCAGTGCTGTGTCCATACATTTTGAGATACCATTGCAGCTTCCTCATATGCAGTTTGGCATTGGGAAGCACCAGAATACAAGATGCCATGAACCCTAAGGCTTGAAGGACTGTCCTTGCAGTCAGCCCGGACTGAAGAGATAGGTGATGTAAGTAACTGGAAAGATTCTTTTGTTTGTCCGGGGTTAAAAAGGCCATCTGGGCTGCTGTATTCAGTCTCACACCCAGAAAGCACATGTCTTGAGAGGGTACTAGACTGGACTTTATTTCGTTCACAGAATACCCTAGGCATCTTAGCACTGCTATCACATATTCCAAATGCTGTAAAGGTCTTCCTTTTCTTGAGCCAGAATCAGGCAGTCGTCCAAGTAAGGATAGATTTGAATTCCTTTTAGTCTGAAGTAAGCTATCACTGGAGCCAGAACCTTTGTGAATACTCTGGGCAGTAGATAAGCCAAAGGGCAATGCAGAGAACTGATAATGAGAATTTCCAGCTCGAAAACGCAGATACTTCCTGCAACTTAGTCTGATAGGCACATGAAGGTAAGCTTCCTTGAGATCTAAAGTTACCATCCAGTGATCTTTGCCCAGCAGAGGTAAAAGCTGTTGTAACGTCAACATTTTGAACTTGGGAATGTCCAGATAAGTGTTGAGGATAGATAAATCCAAAATTGGTCTCCACGTGTTCCCCTTCTTCGGTACTAGGAACAGGCGAGAATAAAATCCTAGGCCCCTTTCTGGCACAGGAACTGGCTGAATGGCCCCTATTTGGAGCAACAGAGAAATTTGCTTGTGAGCCTCTTGTCTTTGTAGAGGAGGAATGTCTGGCATGCCTTTGAAAGGAGGCAAGGTATGGAAATAAAACCTGTAACCGTGGTGAATGATATCCAGAACCCATCTGTCTTGGGTAATTAAATCCCAATTTTCTTTGAAAAGAGACAGCCTTCCTCCCAAAGGTGCTGCCAGGCGAGAATGTACTGGCAGCTGAAAAGGCAGGTCATTGGGTCTGTTTACGAAAGGACTGACCCCTGCCCTCACCAGAAGTCTGAGCAGGTGAACTCCCTGTTCTAGGCCTAAAAGAACCTTGAGCTCTGCCCCTACCACGTCTAGACCTACCCCTAGACTGGGAATCATAAGCAGGATATGTCCATCCCTTAGTAGGCCAATTTCTACTAAAATTTGGTGGCTGCACCTGCAAAAAATCCTTAACAGTTTGCATAGACTTAGCCTTGTCCTCCATTTTCTTTAAAACTGCTTCCACAGGCGAACCAAACAACACATCAGACTGTAAAGGAGCATCCAAAATCCTTGTCTTAACATGCTCAGCTAAATTCTGATCTCTCAACCAGGCGTGCCTACGAAGAACAGAACCAGTGGCAGCCACCCTCGAGGAGGCCTGCACAGCATCAAAACCACACTGCAAGGAATGCTTACCCACCTGTTCAGACACATGAACTAAATCCTGCAACTCTTTACACTCAATACCTTCAGCCAGAGCATCCACCTTAGACTTCAATTGTGAAAGGAGATAATTCTGATATTTTAACATGTGGAACTGACAATTCAACGCCCTCATGGCTAAAGTGGAAGAAGTATACACTTTCTTTCTCCATCTATCCAAAGCCCTTGCCTCTTTATCAGGAGGAACAGGATTTTTAACAACAGAAGCCTTCACACCTTTAGGCCCCTGAGAGACAGTTTCCGGTCTGCCCTAGGACTCTTAAAAGATACTTATGAGCCTCAGGCACCCTATAGTACCTATCCGGTTTAACTGGGGCAGGAGGCAAAGAATCAGGATTCAGGGAAGCCTCTGCAAAACATCTTCTACCACATTCAGAACAGGAGGTATAGCTAAAGGCCTATGCTGGGGTAAAACAAGAATTCCCTAAGCCTCTTCCTGGAATCAGAGAAATCTTGACCTTCCCATTTAAAATGCTCCCTCATGGAATGCAGAGTCTCTGAGAATGAAAAATCCTCAGGAGGCGAAGCTGAAGGAGTAGAATCATCCACATCAGAATCAGAATAAGGAGGATACTCCTGCAAGTCTTCAGTCAAGACTCAGAAGCCTCCGAACATTGCTCAAAACTCTCAAACTCAGGTTCCACCCTAGGCCTCTTATCAGGAGGGGGCATAAAACCTCTAATCATAGTAATCAAATCCTCTGCCATTTTTAGCATATGCTTCTTAGGCAAAGACCTTGACACACTCGGAGAAACCCCCACTGAAGCTAAACTAGGCCTGCCTCTTAAAGAAGCCTTGGAAACAGAAGGGGAGGCCCTAACCACCTTAGGAAGAGAGGGAAGAACAGCCACCTGAGAAGCCCCTTCAGCCTGGCCTACTTCCTGAGAGGACACATCCTTTAACAGTAAAGTCTCTCCCTGAGACTCCAAAGAAACTCCTGGCAAAACCTCCGGCTCCACTGAGCCTATAAAGAACCGACGTCTGGGACTGTCGGTTCCTCCACTCTAGGCTTTGCTGCTTTATCCTTGCGCTTTTTGGCCGAAGCGGGCGTCGGAGCATCCGACGGCATTTTATAATTACAACGCTTCCCAAAAACTAACCTGGCACAGTCTAACCTTCTCTTAATAGTGCGTTTGTTAAATCTAGCACAAGAGCGGCATCCAACAACGTCGTGCTCAGGCCCTAAACAAGGTATACACAAAGTATGATAATCCCTATGAGGTATCTGTTTCCCACAAGAAATACAGTTATTCACTTTTTCTGACATCCGGTTAAATACTGAGGCAAGAAAAACCAAAATATTCTAACGGGTACTTAGCCAACTTTGATTCGGTCTGAAACTCTGACTTCAGAAACTTTCAGAACGCCAACCTGCACTCGCAAAACTGCTTCTGCATCGGACCATGCGGCAAAAAAGACTGGGGATATGACGTCGGTCATGCGCATTAGTACCCTGACGTACTGACGTCAGTCTAATGCGCCTTGACCGACGTCAGCCATATACTTTGGTATTCGGGCCGACTGGACAGAGGACTACCCAATAGTTAGGACTGCAGCAATGTGGAATGAAGAACATCCAGTGCCAGCACAGCGGCTCCAGACCCATCCAAGGTAGAGACATCCACAGGTTCCACAGTTGAAGCATCTCGCGGCATACTGGACTCAGAATAGGTCTCAGTAGAGGCCTGCGAATCTGAAGTAGTGGGTATCAGGGGCTGCAAAAGCGCCTCACTGAGTACCAGCAAACTGGGCGGCCTGTCTTTATCTTTGCATTTCTTCAGAATGTCTGTAGTCTGATGGCTTACCGAAGACATATCAGGATAATTGAACCAAGCACCAGAAAATTTAGAAGCGTAAATATACAGACTACGGATAGTTCATGGTTTAAGTAACCGACAGCGAGGTACGTCATGGTCAGGGCCTAGGCAAGGAACATAGTACGAATGAAAATCTTTGAGGTATTTACTTTCCATAAGAAATGCAATTATTTACTTTTACTTGCATCAGTTTAGAGCAAGAAAAAGTTTCTTCAATGGGGTATACTTAAAGTTTAGTTGAAGACTTTGGTTCTGAAACTCAGAAACAAAAAGTTTCAGGAGTAGGCCGACCGGCACTTGCGAACTGCTTCGGGCACCGCACAGCAAGAAATACAGATGTAATGATGTCGGCTGCATGTTTTATACTTCTGACATCACGGAAGAAGAGACAGCAACCAACGCAGGACCCAAGACTTAATCAGGCCGACTGAGGGCTACCTGCACGCAGATAACCAATGACTGCAACTGCAACAGTGAAACACCAAGAACACCTTGGTTGACATTGAGGAGGAGTTAGTACACAAAGTAAAAAAGTTATGTACTCACCATACATATACACACACACATTATATATATATATATATATATATATATATATATATATATATATATATATATATATATATATATATATATATATATATATATATATATATATATATATACACACACACATACATACACACACACATATATATATATATATATATATATATATATATATATATATATATATATATATATATATATATATATATACATATATATATATATACACACACACACACACACACACACACACATACATACATACATACATACACACACACATAATATATATATATACACATATACACACATATATATATATATATATATATATATATATATATATACACACACACACACACACACACACACACAGTCCATTTTCATTCTTCTAGAACTGGGTTTAGATCCAGCTGTTATTTTCAGCTAGTGTCCACTTGTTTGCTAGTTTACAGCATAAAAGGAAATCTTACCAACATGTAAACAGAAATCCATATCTGGAGCTCAACATAAGGAACAGTAGTTCCCTTACATAGTCTTGCTCTTCCAGAAGACATTAGTTCAAAGGTAGGGGGCTGTTTGGAGGGGAGCGGAGACCAAATGAAATGGATAAACAGATGGAACTTCATTTCATTCATTCCTCAACAATTGGGACAGAGTCCCCAGCTAACTGCTCTTCCCCTCGAGACCAGATACAATTTGTAATGAGCAATAAAGGTATTTGGATTAGCCCAAGTAGCAGCCGCATATATATCTTCTGTAGAAGCCCTGGATAAAAACACTGACATTTGCCATGGACCTGGTTGAATGGGCTCTCAATGGTTTTTGCACAGGAAGGCCTAATTTGTTATAGACAACAGATGTACAAAAAAATCAGTAAGCCATCTGGCTAAGGTTACGTTTGTGGCTGGCTTGCTTAATTTGGAATCCACAAATAAGACAAAATTTAACTGTTTTTCTGATTTTTTTGTTCCAAAAGGCAAGCATCTGAACATCCAAACATTCACCTTTGTTTGTAAAATTTGTAAAGAAAACTGGAAAATTAATAAATTGGCTGAAGTTGGATTCGGACACCACCTCAGGAAGGACCGTAGGATTGGTTTGTAAATCCACCCTAGCCTTATGAAATACTAAGTAAGGAGCTTTAGAAGACCGTGTTTGAAATTCTGACAATCTTCTAGAAGCGATAGCTACCAAAATACAGCTGTCCAGGTCAAAAATTAACTCACATTTAGCTGCTGCTTCAAAAGGTGAATGAATTAAGGTCTACACTACCAAATTTAAATACGATGGCAAGTTGGATCTTTATAAGGTCTCAAAAGAAAGGTACCTCTCAGCAAAGTTTAGATGAAGCCAAGGAGGAGTTTTCAATTCCCAAAGTGAAAATTTGAAATGGCAGCTAGTTGTACCCTAATAGTGGAGGATCTTGACCTTTTGTTGACAAATTATAAAAATTCAAAGACACCATGTACTGGTGGTGTAAGTTAGTGTGTTCCTGGTGCACCCCCCCCCCAATCATTTACTTCTGTAAAGTTTCCTTGTAGAAGCTTTTTGGGAAGATAAAGTATATGACAAATCGGGGAAGAGAGCATACATTTTGTCTGGCTATCAATAGTAGTGGAGAAACCAATGGTCAGTTTTAGGTTTGAGATATCCGGGTGAAACAAGTTCTGGAATTGGATCTGCTATGAGCATTGCTCTCATTTCTAGGACACTGATATGCAAGCTGGCCTCTTTGGGGACCATCTGCCTTGGACTGTTTTTCTCAGAAGTGCCCCCTCCCAATCTGGGATGTATCCATGGTCACTATGGCCTTGGATTGAGGAAGAAAGGGATGACCTTGCAGAACCTGATTGGAGAGGATCCACCACCAAAGGTATCTTTTGCATGCTTGGGTAATTCTCATCTAAGTGGACATATGCTGATGAAGAATGGACCATTGAGTTGCTAACATCAATTGAAGAATCCTCACAGGACATCTTGCTAGTGAACTAATACTACTGCCAGAGACACTGATCCCAAGGCTTGTAGAATCACTCCAGCTGCAACTGAGGAATTTTGGATCATCTTTCTGACCTGGACAGTCTGTACTCTCGGTACAGGAAGAAGCCAGCAGTCACGGATACTGTGTTAACTGCTTCTATGGTTCCAACAGACACTTGTTATAACTTGTGATACATACACCCTAGTGGGTGTTACCAAAAAAGAGTAGACAACTGAAACCAGTCAGTAAATAATGTAAATCTCAGAGCCAATAAAAAACTGGAAATTATACTAAATTCCAAGGGTGAGCAGTGTCTACATAAACAAGTGCTGTAGCAGTACAACTAGTGAAGCAAAAACTTTTAGTTATGTACTTACCATAACGATAGATCCATCTCACCTACATTCATTACTGACTGGCTCTGAGCAGAGAATCGGCTCCGACTCGGCCGCTATAACTAGCACGAAGTCTCATTGGCTGGGCTAACCCTGTATCCCAGGATGCACCATGACCAAACCCCCAGATCTTGTTTGCCCCAATATTATCTTCCCACATACACCACAAGGATATATATGCAAGAGGAGAGAAAAAATAATATCCTCAGAGGGATCAGAATACAAGTTTCCTCCAAGTCCAACAGGTAGGGGGAAGGAGGGCGGGTACGTAAGAATGTAAGCGAGATGGATCATACATCTATCGTTATGGTAAGTACATAACTAAAAAAATGTAATGTGATCCTATCTCGCCTACATTCATTACTGACGGGACAGCGTCCTTAGCACCTAAATCCTGAAAGGCTCACTGGAAAACGCTCCTGAGCACTGTGGAACCAAAGGAAGCCCGACCTCTAGAGGCCACGTCCAGTTTGTAATGAGAAATACAGGTATGTGGAGAAGTCCAAGTAGCCACTGCACATCTCATCTATGGATAGTCTAGCATGAAAAGACACTGAAGTTGACATAGCCCTGGTAGAATGCGCCTTAACTGGAAAAAGAAGATGCCTACCCGCTAATGCATAAATAAATGAGATGCAGTCCCTAATCCACTTAGCTATGGTGCCCTTAGTTACAGATCTGCCAATTCTATTGTCCGAAAAGGACAAACTGATCTGATTTCCTCTCCTGTTGTGTCCTATTTAAATAAAACCTCAGTTGTCTACGCACATCCAACTGGTGAAATTTGTATTATGCTTTGTTGGAAAACCGTGGAAAAAAAGAAAGGAAGCTCAATAGACTGGTGGAGACAAAGGGCAGAAGAGACCTTAGGGAGAAAGGAAGGATTAAGTCTCAGAGATACTTTGTCCTTATGAAAAATCAAATAAGGAGGTTTAACAGAAAGGGCTTGAAGCTCCGATGCCCTTCTGGCTGAAGTTAAGGATACCAAAAAGGCAGTCTTCCATGACAAAAATTTCAATTCGCAAGAGGCTGCCGGCTCAAAGGGAGAAGACGTTAAAGCTCGGAGCACCACATTTAAATCCCATGGCAAAACGAGTTGCGAAACCGGAGGGCGAAGCAACTAGGCTCCTTTCAGAAAGGCTTTACACAGCTTATGACCCATGAGGGAAGGCTCATATGCAACATGATAATTAGAGATTGCTGCCAACTGAACTTTTATAGTGGAGGCAGCCGAACCCTGTCTAAAGTGTGTTGCTAAGAAATCTAACACCGCCGACACAGGGGATCAAGATCACGTTGCTGAGCCCAAATTGCAAATCTCTTCCATTTACTAGAGTACATTTTCCTAGTAGAAGACTTGTGGGAGGAGGACAGAATATGTACTACTTCCTGGGTAAGGATATGCTGTCCGACTAAGGTTGGAAGTGGAGAAGCCAGGCAGCGAGCTTGAGAGTTCGTAGGGATGGATGGAGCTGTCCTGACTGAGTCAATAGGTCTGGAGCTGGGTCCAGAATCCAAGGACCATCCACCGCATACTTCCGAAGAAGGGGAACCAAACTTGACGGGGCCAGAGTGGTGCAATCAAAATCATCTTGCTTCCCAAGCAGGTAGCCTTCTGAATCACTCTTGGTAGAAGAGGGACCGGCAGGAAGGCGTAGAGCAGACCAGAGGGCCAATTGTGGACTAGAGCATCCCTGGGTGACTCCCCCTGTAGGGGGATCAGAGTGAAAAAAACTGCTGCACTTCGCATTCAGGGGGCTGGCAAAGAGGTCGCAGCAGGGAAGGCCCCACCCGGAGAAGATCTGAGCAGCCACTCGATCGTTCAGGGACCACTCGTGAGGCATCAGAATAGCTCTGCTCAGCCTGTCTGCTATCACACTGGACTTCCCCAGAATGTGCATTGCCACAAGAAAGCACTGGGAAGCGATCACCCAATCCCACACTCTCATGGCCTCCCTGTATTGCAGGGGCCTCCACCGCCTCTAGGGCGAAGCCTTCCATTAAAAATCCCCCCCTCCTCTGCCCCTGGAAGGGGGGGTCACTTTGATGGGCAGAGGAAGACTTTTGAGACTTTCTGAACCACATTTTCCCTCCCCTCTGATCCTTGGGATAAGGTCTAGTGGGAAGCGTAAAACAGGCCGCAATGCTTGTTCAGATACTAGACAACCGACACATTGTCGGAAAGGATCACAATGGTTCCCCTAGGAAGAGAGCTGTGAAGTGCCTGCAATGCTAGAAGCACCACTCATCTCCAGAACATTGATATGCAAGTGAACCTCGTGGTCTTGCCACGTACCTTGAACCATCTCGCCCAGATAATGCCCCCCCCACCCTATCTGGGAGGTGTCCATGGTTACTGTGGCAATAGGGGACGGGGGGCTCAAGGATCTCCCTAGATTCAGGTTGGACGAGAGAAGCCACCAATGCAGATCCCTCCGGCATCTCTCCGTGATGAGAATCGGACGGGACAAGGGACGTTCCTGATATGACCACTGGGCCGAAAGGAGCCACTGAAGTATTCGCATGTGTAACCTGGCTAGCGGAACTAGAAAAATGGTAGCCGCCATTGATCCCAACAACTGAAGAACCATCCTGGCTTGGGCTTTTTCCCCGGGGTAGTAAAGCCAGAACTTGGGCATGTAACACATTCTCTCTGCCGGTAGGAAAACTCGCATTTCTACAGAGTCTAGCTCTGCACCGATAAAGGCAACACTCTGTGATGGCAGCAATACAGATTTTGCCCAGTTGAATGAAATCCCTAGTAGATGGCCCAGTTCAACAGTAGCTCTCGTGGCTTGAACAAGTAGATGCCTGGTGGGGACGGTGAGGAGCCAGTCGTCTAGATAAGGAAACACCTGGAATCTTAGACATCTCAGGTGAACTGTCACCACTGCCAGACACTTGGTGAATACCCTGGGGGCTGTGGTGAGACCAAAGGGCAGGGCCCGGAATTGAAAATGACTGCCTCCCAGCCGGAAGCGTAAATGATTCCTGGAAGCCTCGTTTATCTTGATGTGATAATAGGCATCCTTGAGATCGATGGAGCACATCCATACTCCTTTTTCCAGCAAGGGGAAAATGGATTGCAACGTGACCATGCGGAACTTGGACTTCTTTACAAAGCGGTTTAAACTGCTGAGATCCAGAATGGGTCTCAAGTCCCCTGTTCTTTTTGGCACCAAAAATAATCTTAAGTTCCTAATCCGATCTGGTCTGCGGGGACTGGTTAGATGACTCCTTTTCCTAGCAGCTTTGAGACCTCTATTGCTGCCTGATCCCATTGATTGGGAGGAACGTTCGGGATTTTCCTTGATGGTGGGGGACGGATAAAGGGAATGATGTAACCTCCGGTAATGATACGAAGCACCCATCGATCCTGAGTGATGGACTCCCAGGCCTGAATATGCTCTGAAAAATGACCCCCCAACTGGCTCAGGAGACGCACAGGTCGGGTAATTCCTCGGACGTTGGTAGGAGGAACCACGAAAGGACTCGCGGTCTACTGTATTGCAGGGGCCTCCACCGCCTCTAGGGCGACGCCTTCCATTAAAAATCCCCCCTCCTCTGCCCCTGGAAGGGGGATCACTTTGATGGGCAGAGGAAGACTTTTGAGACTTGCTGAACCACATTTTCCCTCCCCTCTGATCCTTGGGATAAGGTCTAGTGGGAAGCGAAAAACGGGCCCCAATGGCAGACAAAGTCTTACCCTCCTGCTCACATCTAGTGAGGGTGTCTTTCACTTTGTATCCAAACAGGGAGGACCCGTTGAATGGGGCGTACGTGAAAGACTTGAAAGCCTCCGCAAAATGACAAGCGCATCCAAACTTGCCTCCTAAGGGCTACGCCCGAACTCGCTGCTCTACCCACCCCGTCGGATGCATAAGATATGAGCCTCATGGACGAGTTGATGATGGAAGAAAGGGTAGACAGCTGGGCGCTAACTTGCTTGAGGCGTTGGCCCAGTCTGTTAACTGACAGGGTATCTCCCAACTCCTTTATGAGATCCCTTTGGAGCTGCGTAAAATGACAAGTAATTCAGCGACCGCAAGGTAAAGGTCGCTGAAGACAGGGTACACTTCCCATACCTATCCATACTCCTAGACTCCTTATTAGGAGGATGGATGGATGGAAGTAGAAGCCTTTGCCACGTCCTGCTGAGTGGCAGACACCACCACCATAGCATCCACAGGTACTCCCTTGGTCAAAAATTATTTTCCAGGAGGCGCAGATAAGAACTTATTGGGGCATAGAGGAACTGGCTCCACAGAGTCAGGGTGTTCCCACACCCTTCGACAAATAAAAACCAATAATTCATCGAAGGGTGGAGACACCCAGGAGGTGGAAGGCTGGGCTCCGAAGGCCTTGAAGACAGACTCCTCCACAGAAGGGTTTTTGGATGGCCAGTCGCCCCGCTGTCAAGATCTCCAGGATATCAGAGAACGAGACATCAGAGGAAGACTTCGGGGACCCTTCTGCATCATCGAGGTCGGTGTCAGAGGTGACAGACTCATCTGGGGAGTCTACGTGCTTCCTCTTTACACAACGTCTTCCTGGGAGGCTCCTCAGGCATCAACTCTGAAGGGCCCTCAGAAAGCAGGGGACCACACACATGGATGTATCCTCAGGCCTAGGAGCCCCGCTGTCCAGAGATAGGGGGCACCAGAAGCTCTAGTTGCAGCATCTGGATGGAGTTGCCGATTCAGGGGAAGTCACTACGGACTTGGCCAGCGCGCTCCTCATAGCCTCGAAGGCAGGTACACCAGAATGACAAAAAACCCGCCTCAGAGACAATGACCGGAGTCAGGGTACCCCTAGCCAAAGCACCAAGGGGGAGACTCTGAGCAGAAGCCCCGATGCATCCCCCTCGGGGTTCGACTGAGGACACCAGAGTACTGAAACCTGTAGAAGGGATGGAAAAGGTTGGAGCCGAGGTCTGAGCCGAAAGACTAGCAGGAGGTTTCGGAGCCGACCC